>NC_051157.2:73891950-74068792 GCF_013339745.2 Dermacentor silvarum
GGGAAGAAATCAAGTTTTGTGGAACCATTTCGAAATTCAGGTTTTATCGGGTTATATTTACGAATGTACGAAGTAATACAATACCTTCGTTTTTTTTTCGTTTTTCTTTCTTCTTCTTTTTTTTATTGGAAGCTATCACGAGCTCCTTAACGCAAACGCCTTAATACTAGGGATCTGTTTCAAGCTGATAATCGGTGGGACATCAGTGTTTTCTGGCAAATACTGCGAAGTTCCGCGTTTGTTTGGAAATTAAAAATGTAATATTGTGATTAAAGAGCATTGCTAACATTCTATTCATAAAAAGCAGGTCATCGATTTTTTACACATCCTTGTTAACATACATTATGATCTGCGTGCCCATACATTATGAGCTGTCCGATCTTTGAACGTATCTTAGCTGAGAGAAAGTTCCCTCGACATGACAGCTTCCATTAGCTAGGCACAGCAATGTCAGTGCAACAATGTCTGTCAGTTGCTAACTCAAAGTTAGGCGCGCTCGTGGGGCGGTTGGTTGAGAGCCGTGTACCGTCCTCAGTGCTGCACGCAACTATAGATCACTGGTGTTCACTTAAGCCAACAGGACCTAACTTCGTTGTCTCGAGGCAGGGTATCTAGCGCGTGTGCGCCGCAAACTCCGTGCAGCGTGAAAAAAAAGAAAAAAAAGAAAAATGTTGTTATTTAGTTTTGGAATTCGGCGAGAAATCGGGTTTAACTCGATTCTCCTGTACCATCCATATTCGGGGTGTAAAGATCGGGTAAAATCGGGTAAAACAAACTACTCTAAATATAATTGACGTTTTAGGTAAGAATTGAGCTCGCACGTAAACACCCGTATTCGAACGCTATGGAAGTCGTCGCTCCCTTTTTGACCGTGTTTATTAAAAATTAAGTAAATAATTACTTTTCATGTTATTGCGACCATTTTTATGGCTCTCGTTTTTGTTAGTTAAGTTTAATGTAACGAAATATTTGCGCTTATACAAGAGGTGCAATTTTATGCAGGTGAAAGTGTTCGGGAAAACGCGGGTAACCAAGTGCCTGTAGAGGAGACCGAACTCATAGACATGTGGCAACAGATGCCCGAACAGCTATAAAGGAGACGAACATACTACCAGGCGAACAGCACTTGTAATAAACACCGTTACCGACCAACTGACCTGCCAAGCAACAAAAGAATTTATTTAGCATCTGCTGTTGTACGCTTATTTTTCATGGCTTTTAATACATGGAATCTCGTCGATTCCTACAAGGTTTCCCTTCTATGCAGTGTCTCGTCCACCTGTGGCTATTGCGCAAAATTTGTTGCATACACCAGACGTTGCGTACGTGCAGAACGGAATATGACAACGAGCGTGTGTGAGCTTTAAATAGGTGCACGTGCCACCGTGTTAAACGCTCACGTGACGCTACCACGCACCCGTGCGCACGTGTCTTGTGAAGTCACAAAGAACGTGGTGAACACGTAAATGTAAGAGAATGACCCGAAGTGACTACTGCCACCTGACGCCGGCAAAAACGTCTAGTGGGAAAACACTTAGTTTTCGTCCCACGGTGCAAATTTGCTTCCCTATTCCCCCAAATTGCCTAAGAGGCGGAGATAACTGTGGTTGCAACAAAAAAAAAGCATGCACGGGCGTTTATGAAATGCGTAATGAATGTCGCATAATAAGATTCACCTGTATTGTAGAAATTACATAGGCAACGTGGACGCTGCTTTATTGATTGCGCAAGGGACCACGAGCATTCGATAGGAAACGAAGGCATTGTTCATTTGCCTGCGCACTGTCGAGTTTGCATGTTCGCTCCCCCACTTCGGGGCATCAAGATTCTAAGCAAGGGCAAATATTCCACTCCCCGAGTACAGATGGAAGCCTTCCATAATGCCTCCAAATTTAATGAATGCGTAAAGGATGCGTCTATATCAGTGTTTTGTAACGAGGAGAGGTTGTTGCGTGGCATGGTTCAGTGACGCAATGGTTTTGTGAGTATCTCACTGGCATATTCTTTTTTTTTTAGTGAACGTGTGTAGCATCATTGTACATGCGTGGTGAAGTGCTTAATTGACAGTTTTGACTGAAATAAATGAAATTAGTGGAAAGTTCGCGCTTCTGATTGTCGGTGCCCTTTCATGCTCCTCTTATGTTTTTGGCGCAGTATTCTGAGCACTATGAATCAGCTAGCCCAAGTTTTATTCGGCAATCATTAGAGGGGGAATAAATATATGGGGAGTTTCGAAAGAGCATTTAAAGTGATTTGGTGCTTCAGTTTAGCGTCATTTTAGCACCTCAGTGCTCACATGTACTACAGAACGATGGTTTTGGCCAACGAGTTGACGGGCGTATTTGTGTGGATCACTATCTATGTGGTGGTTACGGAATGTACCCCTGCAAGAAGCCTTGGTTCGTTATTGCCACATTTATTTGTTTGTCTTATCATCCGCAGCCGCTCAGAGCACTTCACCGGCATTATTGGTATCAAAAATGTCAAACTGAGTATGTATCTCCCTGCTATAACTAAAGCTTTATTTCTCTGCTTCAACTTCTACCTCTTTCATGCGCTGAATATAACACATTTTTGTTCATTCTAGCGTTTAAGCCTTTATGCTTCGTGATTCAATTCAGCTTATTGTTGTTCTCGGTAAAAAAAAAAAAACTACGTTTTCTTAAGTTGCCGAAATGTTGCCGTGAATGTCCTTACCACTGCCTCCGCAGCCCTTAAATCAACTTTTGCAGCGATAAAGAAAAAATAATAAAAAAGAAAATGAAAAAAGTAGGGCACGTTTGTGAAGAGGGGCTCAAGACCATCCCATAGATTGCATAACATTTTTTGCTAACAAAGCCTAAGATTTAGGTCACTCATACTCTGCATTGCCTTTTTTCTCAGAAAAAGAAAATCTGCAAAAAAGCTATATTAAAGGAGAATATAAACAAGGAACGTCTACAATAAACATCTGTTGGGGTTGTAAAAGAAAGAACTGTTTTTCTCATTCTTGAGCGGCTGTCCCGTTCGCATTCCTTTGTGATTTTGTAGATTCTGCGCAGAAATAGTAATAAGTAAAGAAGTCATGTTTAAGAGCAGCAGCAGTCAAAAATATTTTAAACAAAGGAGAAAATCAGTCGGACAGCGCGTTGCCGAATTTCACTTCACTATAGACGCATGGCGATGATACTTAATTTGACTGCCTTGAATTCATTTGTCCTACGACATCGTCTTTTTCTACCGCGTCAGGCAACACGAATGTCTCTATTCCTTGCTATAATGCGCGCGTGGCATTTTTGCCCTATTTCTGTTGTGTTAGCGCACTTGCCCATACCTCCACATTTTTTTTTTGCTTTTCCTTTCAAACTTACATTATATAAAACGCTAGTAAGATCTAAACTAGAGTATGCTTCATCAATTTGGGATCCATCTACAGCACAGCTAACATACTTACTGAAAGCCATTCAGAACCGCCCTGCACGTTTCATTGTATGCAATTGTTCGCGAAGTGCCAGTGCATCTGCCATCAAAACTAGCCTTCATCTGCCAGACCTATCATCAAGAAGGAAACTCGCCCGGTTATCACTCTTTCATAAAATGTATATACTAACCCAGAAATAAAAAATAACCTTTTTATATCACCCCCTTATATTTAATCACGAATCGACCACAACGTCAAGGTACAAGTACCAACTTGCCGCACAAACCTTTTGTTCAATTCCTTCCTGCCCAAGACAGCATCCGAATGGAACCACCTCCCCGCCTCGGTCGCCAGCAATCCGGTTCATTCATCCTTTCAAACTGCTGTTTCTAACATTACATAATGATTCACCACTCCTCTCTGTAACGCCATCAGGCATTGAGAGTATGTTAAATAAATAAATAAATAAATAAATAAATGTGAAAGTCTTTGGGCGAGCTATGAGAAATGCCTCCACGCCAGTGCCCCGAAGCTCGTGAATATATGTCGTCGTTTTTCTGTAGTTCTTGAGCTTTGCTAGATGAAAAATTCAATTTGACGCTGCACTCAGCTCCCGCGCTCCGCTGGTACCTGCTGGTGTGAAAGAAACAAAAACAAATATGAAAGTTGGTGGGAACGAGAACTTTGGTCTCAAAATGGGGCTGCGGAGATATAATAGCACGATTTGCGTTCACGCGCAATATTTCAAGGCCCTGTGCAAACTCATCTCCACTGTTTTGTTTTTCTAGACGCGACCCTTGTAGTGCGCCTGCGTGTGGTGCCGAACTTAGATCGCTGACAGGTTAGGTTCTACAAGAAAATCTAGCGCTTTTTTTATATTAAGGCATACACTGCTTTAAAAATATTGTTTATCTCATGTTCGGTGCAAAGTAAAGGCTCTCTATATATATATATATATATATATATATATATATATATAGGGCTACTTGCGATATTGGTGTAGTTTTCTCAAAGATGCACACACAAGCCTAACAGGTTATTATGGGAATTTTCTACCACAAGGAGTTTCTTGACGCATATTACATACAACCATCCGCTGTAAAACATAGTCCTACTGTTACGCAGATTCTAAGAATTTTGTTTACGTTCTACTATGAATCTGACGACGTCTCTAGTTTATTTTCCTTTTCTCTTCCCGGCTTGGCAGTATAGAGCATCGTGATACGGTGTCAAACCGTCTTGCTCGATTAGTGCTGCGGTGTTAGTAGTGATAACCAATTAGTGATACGGTGTCTCACCGTCTCGCTCGAGTGAAATTTGATCCCGCCAGGGCCGCGGACAAAATACCACGACTTGTAACGTCATCAGACTGACAGAATAGAAACGGTTAACTCCGCATATCACTGTGCACTGCTGTGTAGCAAGCATCAACGCGTGGAGGCAAAGTGCGCTTTATGAGCGCCAGCACTCACTACACGCCTTCAAATCAATAGTGCGCCACACATGCAAGTCTAGACGGATATTGCAACGAACCGTTGCGTTCTTTGTCGCCTTGTGCTTTGTGGTCAGGTGCAAGGGCCTGGTAGCTCAGAAGACATATTGAGACAGCTGGCACTGCAGCTCAGTTGGTAGAGGGAGACGCGGACTTCAACGAGGAGCTTGAAATGTGAGCCAGAAGCCTGGCATGCTAATGCCGCAGCCGGGTGCTGAACCTCGTATATACAGGGATCACGCAAAAGCTCATACCCGGAGACGTATACGCCTACACATGCGGAATCAAGCTATTCGGAGATTCGTTAAAGACTGTTAGACGTTTAAATAAAGCCGCAGTGTCGCCCCAAGGACGAAGCATCGATGAACAGCTGTTCGCAGCTCGTTGATCAGGGCAGTGTGTTGTCGCATGTGCCTTCTATGCCCGTGTGGTTCTGCCTGCGCTAAGGCAAATTGCACGATGACCTATCAACAAGCCCATATGGCTGCCCTCACTGCATCAAAGGCTGCAGCAAAGTGGTCCTTTCAGCGCAACGAGATCCTAGCGCTACCCGTGCTCAGCGTCACTTTCCGGGAAAATGACGTGTGGATAGTGCTCGCGATTGCGCATAAGCGCTGCCAGCTCCTAGTAATATTCTTGCACCAAACGCAGCAACAAGCGCCAACCCGAAATCCCACGTCTGCACCTTCAGGAAGTCGCAAATTAGCTGTGTTTGATTGCTGAATGTGTAATGATTTTGGTGTTGTGAAATTCAATCTTTTCACTGGTTCACATTTCAGCACACATTATATTGTATACGTCTACGTGCTACATGTTCATTGTGCTAAAGCCTTCGGCAAGGCACAGCAGAAATGCTTCAGCTGTGAAATGAAAGAAGCAATAGCGCTTGATTCCTCTATAAACACCTGGACAGCAGCGTTTCTTTGAAACCATTTTCAATACTTTGTAAGCAGCAGCAGAACCTCTTCTCAGGTCCCAGTGTGTCAAGGAGTTCCTCTGGCCATAATGCTTAGTGTAATGACTACATATGAATCGTCTCCCAGATGGCATTTCATGATCTGTGCTTCAGTTTATCGATGATTCTGTGATATAAAGAAACTAAGTTCATGGTGAAGCGGTATATATAGTAACGCTCGTCGCTTTATCGATTATTGCGCGATTTATATGTACGGTAAGTTGCCATCTGACGGTGCTTTACAGCACAACCTGGACAAATTAAGTTCACGGTGCACTATATGGCTTAAAAGTATGAATACTTCGACAAGCAAGCACTCAACTCACTTACTACCAGGAAAAAGCTTCCCAAGGCTAGTGTATCAATTCTTTTCATTTTATAAATATTTGCATGTTCATCTCACTTGTTTGCCATGCGATACTAAACCCGCCAGCTCTAAATTCGGTTACCTTTGCCGACGTTTGTGTTCTTCTTAAGAATGACAGTAAATGAGTTGCTTACACAACTTTAACTAGCTCAGTGCTTGAATATGCACCTATAATACAAATTCTCATTAATTTACCCTGATAAATTTTTTGCGATCTTTACAAAACAAAGCAGCTCGTCTTATTCGTCCGTGAAAATTACTTTAAATTATGATGTTTTACGTGCCAGAAATAGTAAGGATTCCTAGTAAGGGACTCTGGATTGTGTTTGACAACCACTGAATGTTTTCTGCAGTCGAGGTATCGAAAAGACGCTTGTTTTACAATTGCGCTCTTTTCTTTCAGTTGGGGTTAGTATTGCTGCTTAGATTTTACATATGCATGCCCCCCATTTGCAATAGCCTATGGAAGTTTAAGAGCTCACTAAATGACGAAGTAAATCTATGTGCAAGAGTATTTTTTGTTTACCAGCGACTCCCATCGATAGGCGACTGCCGCGGCTGGCAATTCAACCCATCACCTTGTGTTAGCAGCAGAAGGCCAGAGGCACAGTGGCTGATGAATGAATTGAACAATTTCGTTGTTCCGGAGGCCATGACCGGAGGCCGTTTTCTGGACCTTACCACCATTATCAAGAATAAAAAGAAGTCATAGGCCTGTGCGCCACACGCAGCAGAGTCACAGCGTAAGCTGGTGGAGCGGCTCATTTTTGAAACATTGTTCTGAGGCAGTAGCACGTTATCTTTATGTTATATATAAAAAATCACTAGCTGAAGGCAGGCTTCCCGATGACTGGAAGGTTGCTAGCGTTTTCCTTGTTTTTAAAAGTCGCTCTAAATTATAGGTGTTGAATTACAGACCTATTTCTCTGACATCGATTTGTTGTAAACTACTTGAGCATGTTCTATGTTCCGCCTTAATGAATCACCTGACTTCTGTTGGATTTTTTAATCCTAGACAACACGGCTTTCGAAAAGGATTTTCATGTACAACCCAATTAATTGAATTCTATCATGATATAGCGTCGGCTTTGGACAACACAGGACAGATTGATTGTTTATTTTTAGATTTCCAAAAACCGTTTGATACGGTATCACATTCAGTTTTAATACGAAAGTTGCAGAATTTAAACATTGACAAAGCCGTTTGCAGATGGGTTACGGATTACTTCACATCAAGAAAACAGAGGGGTGTTTTAGGTGGATCATGCTCATGTTTAGTTTCTGTCACTTCAGGGTACCACAGGGTTCTGTATTGGGCCCACTTCTTTTCCTTGTGTTCATAAATGATATTTCAGATGTAATGAAGAGTAACATTAGACTATTTGCCGATGATTGTATATTGTATACTAATTTGATTGACCAAACGGATTCCACACAGCTTCAGGAAGGTCTTAATCACGTAGAGGCATGGTGTTAAAATAATGGCATGGTACTAAACAGTAATAAGTGTGTTCACGTCAGCTTTACTAAAAGGGTCAATAGGCTAACAAATCAGTACGTCCTAAACAATGAAGTAATTAGGAAGGAGAACAAATACAAGTATTTGGGCGTTACGTTTTCTGAAGAAGGGACTTGGTCTGAACAAATCATCAGTGTTGTTAGCAGGGCAGGAAAAGCCCTTGGCTTTCTACAACGAAATTTTAAACATGTGACTAAAGAAGTTAAACAGACCGCATACCATGCCTATGTCAGACCTATACTGGAATATGCCTGTCCTGTGTAGGGCCCGTTTCACAAGGTACATATTTATACACTTGAACGTACTCAGTCTATTGCAGCCAGATTTTTTCTGGGGAAGTAGGATCGGTACGACAGTTCTAGAGCCGTGAAAAGAGAACTTAAGTGGCAATCTTTAAAAGAGCGAAGACGTAATCTTAGACTTAAGTTTTTTACTCAATTTATAACAAGCAAACAGGAATGAATGCTTCAGATTATCTACGACCGGCGCATTATCAGTCCTCCCGTTTGGATCACAAATTTAAAGTTCGGCCATACATCCCCAGAACCGATTTGTTCAAAAATGCATTTTTCCCTAAAACGATTTCTGAATGGAATTTGTTGCCACCAGATTTGGTTAGCCGCAAGACTGCGGATTTATTTTATGAATGTTTGTGCCCCCCACAACAATGCCAACAAAGGTGCTGCGGGTGATGTCAAATAAAAAAAAGAGTAGCTCCAATTTGGGCACCACGCACAACAGGGTCTTCGCGGCAGTCTGTTCGCCTCGTTTTGTCGAGAACGATCTGAACGGTCCGCCCGGCGTCCAAGGTGAGCTGCGGCTTGTAATGCTCTCTGCATAGCAGTCTGCTGAGCCCGATAAAGCCTTACAACAGCAACTTACATGTCGGGCATGCTGCGCTTGCAGGTATCTTTACTAGATGGCGCCACCATACTGGCGGAGGCTGGGGATCGCGTTTTTTTTTTTTCTTTATTGCGCGCCTCGTCTGAATGGCATCTCGTCGTCTGCGCCTGCGCGCGATGCGTTTGCAGGCGCCTTAACTAGATGGAGCCACCATACTGGCGCAGACTCGGATCGTCTGTGCCTGCTTTAGAGGACATGTTTCAGGCACCCGATAGCAAGCGCTTGATTGGCTCAGTGGTAGAGTATCTGGCTCCCACGAAGCGGGCGCGGGTTCGATCCCGGTGGGAACAAGGTACTTTTTTCGCATTTCCAGCGACAGCAGTTACGCGGAGGAGGAGGCGGCGGCAGCAGCGGTGGTGGACACCATGGCGAACTGAAATGGCTATTGGAATGAGCCCATAACAGCTTACGCTGTAAAAGCGCTTTCATAGACGAGCTAATTCCATAACTTGGCACCCTTTGCTGCTTTACTGGGTTGTTAGGATAGATGTGTTGACAGAGACATGGCCGTTTAATGTGCAATTGATTTGCGTGAGTTCGAATTAAATGAACGACAGGTTACCAGCGCAGAAACGGCGTTTATCACGAGAACAATGAAGGACACGTGGATACTACAGTTATCTTCCAGCTCATCTCTATTTATTCATGCGCACATGGGTTAAATGAAGATAGCGTTGAATGAATGAAAACGAAACTAACCAAATAAAGAACATCAAAATTTTCGCCCATTCTACGCATACATGTGAGGATAACCGCTGATGAAAGCTTTCAGTGATGTTTGCCCAAATAATAAACCTATGGTGATGCAAACGTAACGTTCAACAAATGCAACAAATTGTCGATGCAAATACCAGCCTAGCGATGCAAATGCAATACAGTCATAATGAAAGTATTACGCATGCATTGACGCGAATGTTCTGGTGTAGATGCGGCGAGTTTTTTGCTGCAGCATAACTGCGTACTATACTTGTTAGACACAACGCACGTGCCTGTCCGTCTTTGGGGAGGCACGTGCGGGCCGTAGGGTACATGTCTGAAAAAAAAAAAACGAGTAACAGTGGAAAGAACGGGACGCGCTGAATGAGACAGACGAAGCGCTGACTATCAAGCAATAATTTATTAATGTCTCATGGTTCAGTCGACCTTCAAAATGCTTGAGCGAACGAAAACGCATCAACGTCACGAAAGGTACAAAAACTATCTTCATCAATGGCTCACCCCTGTAAGCACTCATACCCCCGTAAGCAAGCAAGAGGAATGATAACGATGAATGATAAAGCGAATTAAGTGGATGGCTCAGATGGGTTGAAGGCATGTAGTGGGGAAGAGGGTCGAGAACTATCTAGAGAGGACGACGAGGTCCGGCAGCCCGGAAAGCGCGAGACAGGCAACTGGACGCAGCCCCTCACGACCTGCTCGTTCCTGCTCGTTCCTGGCTGCTGGCAGCGATCCCCTGTGCCCCTGTGCCCGTGCTGTTCGAGTCGTGTTGCGGGGAATTGGTCAAGTATCGGGCGGCTTTTTTTCTTTAGCTTTGTTTAGTACTTTCCTCTTATTGTGTAATTAATCTGAATGTGAGTTCCTAATGTCTCTTTCTTCTCCCGGTCAGAGGTCTTTCCTCTGGACGGCTTCACTTCCCAATAATGATATTCCCATAGAGGCTTTCTTGCGCAGTGGTATTCACAGCGTTCCAGTGGCCCTAGTGCCGACCAATGGGGGATACATCCGCGTGAAAAATCCAAAGGTGACTCAAGAAGAGCTGCGGAAAGCAACCCCGCACTTCCAAAGCATAACCGATGTTCGACAGTTTGGCAGAGGGGGCATTCTATGCTGTTCGCCGGACCAGACCTGTGTCTCCGACCTTCTGCAGTGTCAAATGTTTGCGAATCACCCGGTGAGGCCTTTTATTCCTCCTCATCTAGCTTGCGTTAAGGGGCTAGTTCGTGGAGTCGATGCGAGTCTGTGTGCTTCCGAGGTCCTGGAGATGTTCTCCCCGGCAGGTGCAGTATCAGTCTACCGATGTTCACGCGTTTCTGATAACCAAAGAGTCCCCACAGAGTCGGTCATTGTCACCTTTGCAGGCACAACTAGGCCGTCAGAGATCAAGGCGTGGCCCTTATTATACAGGGTGGAAGCACTTTCTCCCCGCCCAGTGCAATGCGTTCAGTGTTGGCGATATGGCCACAGTATTAAGGGATGTAGATCTGATGTTCGGTGCCGCATTTGCGGAGAAGGCCACGATGGAAAAACGTGTTCCTCTCAGAGTGAACGATGCTGTTTGTGTGAAGGTTCCCACTCTGCGGACTGTACGAAATGCCCTGCGAGAGAACAAGAGCTTGAAATTATGCAAATTATAGAAAGGAAACGGTGTTCGCGTCGTGAAGCTCATGCTCTTGCCTTAGAGAAATCCTGTGGTTATGCTGAAGCTGCTGCTCGTCACTCCAAAGCTATGGATGCATCTCTTGGTGATGTTGTAGCTGCAGCTGTAGAGAAGGCTATGGCAAAAGCCCTTGACAGTTTATTTGCGAATCTTTCAGAGACAATTGGGCAAGTTTTCACTTCTCAGTTGTCGCAACTTTTGCATGTTACTGCGCGTCCAAATGTTCCTTCTGAAATCGCAGTTTCTGATGAAAATATAAAGAAACACCAATCGGCAGAGGTCTCGCCTCGCAGTACTGATGACAACGCAGCTCCCGCAACTCCTGTCGAACCTGAGGGCTTTAACAGTCACGAGACTGGTTCAGATACCACTGAGAGCATGAATTTAGATGCTCGAACGTGTAAGCGTCGTGCTTCTCCAAACTCCCCGAGAGCAACTACCCTCCACAAACTAAAAGCTAAAAAGAGTCAAAATGACAGGTTAACAAAGGATGATTTCCTAAAGGATAACATTCTACAGACGGCAGTAAATACTGCCGGAATATCGCCAACATAGGAAGCTTAAAAGTGCTGCAGTGGAACTGTCGTTCCATTTTTGCTGCAGCCGCTGATCTGTTATATCTCTGTGAAGAACTTTCTCCTGATTTGATTATTTTGCAAGAAACTTGGTTATCCACAGAAAAGAGTTTTCATTTAAAAAATTATCGCAGTTTTCGTCTAGATCGCCTTTCTCGTAGAGCGGGATTAGCATTTTTCATCTCAACAAAAATTTGTCATAGAGCTAAGTTTAGTCACCAGTCATTCTCTGCTGAAAGTGAGATTCTAGCATTGGATTTAACGCTTCCTGGATGCGCCCCATTTTCGATAGTCAATGTTTATTTTCCTACAGGAGTTCTCAATACAGGAGTTCTCGATGCCGTGCTTGCAGCCTGCAGAAAGGATCTAATCATAGCTGGTGACTTTAATTCTCACCACGTATCATGGGGTTATCGGTCCGACTCTTGTGGTAAGAGATTGTTGGATTGGGTTTCGTCAAATAATCTTAACTGTGTAAATTCGAGAACCCCAACTTATGTATCCGGCAAATCACGTTCGGTGTTAGACCTAACTTTTTCCAGTTCGGGTTGTGCAATTTTCTCCTGGTCTACTATCACGTCGGCCACAAATAGCGACCATCTTCCAATAATTTTTGAGGTCATGCGACCAATTAATTTAGTCGAAAAGCATGTCCGCACCTTTGTTAACTATAGTAAATTTCAAGATTCACTGCGATCAGCTTTAAATAAACAGGTTGGTCTAAATGATGAAGTTAAGGCAGTAAATTTGTGCCAAGTGATAAGTGACAGTTACAAAAAATCCAGCTTCAGTATGCAGTCAACTAAAGGGGGTACTTATTCACCATGGTGGAATCCGGACTGTGAACGCGAATATAGAAGAAGAAAGGCAGCCTGGAGAAAGTTACTGTATAATCAATGTCCACGTAATTGGAATGACTATAAATTTGTTGCAACTACATTCAGGCAAACAGTTGACCAAGCGAAAGAAAATTATAACACTAAACATTACAGTTACCTATCGCAGTCTAGTAATAAAAAAGCCCTATTTAGGTTTCTACGGTCTAAAAAGCTTGTTTCAGCCCCAATAAATGTAGAGTCTGTTAGCTTAACTTCCACTGAATTGGTACAATCACTGGAGGAGATTGCAAAAGGCTAAAAGCGTAGATTCACATCACTTCGCCCCTATCATATACCGGCGCCTGAAACAGCTAATGATTACATAGCAGTCACATTAGAAGAATTAATGAGAGTGGATAAACATGCTGCCAGCTTCAGCCCCAGGTCCTGATGGCATAACTACAGCAATGATAAAACTATTATTCGAATTATCACCCCAGGATTTGCTTAATCTTATAAATTTCTCGATTAAAAATGCATGGATTCATCCAGACTGGAAGGTTGTCCAAAATAATTCCACTTACTCAAAAAACCGGGTGATGGATATACAATAGATAACATTAGACCTATTTCTCTGACCTCAAATCTCGTAAAGTTAATCGAGAGAGTTCTGTATGGTCACATCGATAGGTGGATAGGCGAGAACCAAATATTAAGTGATTCTCAAATAGGATTCAGGCCCGGCTGCTCAATTTGGTGTGCTCATGTTGACTTGGAGAGTCGAATTCAACTCGCTCGCCGCAACAACCAGTACGCTGCCTTAGTCACATTAGACATTGCGAAGGCGTATGACAGTGTCGATCACAGTATCTTAATCAACAGACTCGAAAGTGTGAGTCTCCCACAGTACATAATTGCATGGATTCAAAATTTTCTAAGCGGACGCACATTTTATTGCTATCAAAACGGTGTGTCTTCTCGCATTTACAAACAGACAAGGGGCGTTCCTCAAGGTGCAGTACTTTCCCCCGTATTATTTAATATTTTACTAAATCACATCCCGACACATCATGACGTACATGGTATACGTATACGCTGATGATATCGCATTTTTCTCAGTATCAAATGATATTCATAGCTTATATAAAACCTTTGCAATTGTATTTGAATCAGATTGAAATTTGGCTAAAAGGAATACAAATGTCGCTAAATGTCAGCAAAAGTGCAATCATTGTTTTTCCCTTAACTTTTCCTATCCGAATAACACTGTCGTATGGCCAGGAGATTATTCCACAGGTGCAATCTTTAAAATATCTGGGAATTATTTACACAGAAAAGCTTAATTGGAAGACACACTTAGAATACATCGCATCTAAAGGAGCACGCGCAGTTGGTTTATTACGACGAGTCAGCAGCAATCGTTTTGGAATGCGCAGAGAGACCTTGCTGATGATTTATTGTATGTATGTCCGCCCCATTCTAGAGTTTGGATGCTGTGTTATTTTCTGGAGGTCCCATTTATAAATTACGCCCTCTGGTTCTTTTAGAACGCGAATCACTACGTCTATGTCTCGGCCTTCCAAAATATGTAGCGAATAATATTCTTTATCATGAAACTAACCTGCCTTCTCTTCAAACTCGTTTTCGTATACTGACAGTCCAAACGTTACTGAACATATATGCTTCTCCCCAGAGACGCTCCTTCTATATGTTCATTAGAGAACCGGCTGCATTCTTTGAGAATCAATGGTCCAGACTGCATTGTCCCCAGGCAGTTTTTGTGCAGAAACTATTAGAGCCATTAGAAATATCAATCCGTGATGTGGATTTTCAAAATTTCCCTACTGCGACAGTAAGCGCTTGAATTCGATGATATATTTCCTAATAACGCTAAACTCCTGCCTATTCGATACCTGAAAAGTTTGCTAGATGACCACCTCGAGAACCTCCAAATAAATGCAGTAATAGCCACAGATGCTTCTGTCAGTGAAGAGAAGGCAGGTGTGGGAATTTTTTCGGCATCCTTAAATTGGTCTTTCTCCCCTTCGACTACCCGACTTTACGCCAATATTTCAGGCGGAGTTATTAGCGATCATCCTAGCTCTACGAAAACTTCCCACATCTATTACTTCAGCCATAATCTTAACAGACTCCTTGTCTGTTTGCTCCGCTTAATCAGTGCCCAATCCATCTATCATTCTCCGTGAATTTCACTTCATCCATCCCCCCAACCATTTACGCCTTATCCATCTGGTATGGGTGCCTGGGCACGTGGGGCTCACTTTAAACGAATCTGCAGACGCACTAGCAGCGGCATCTCTTAACGGCCCGGTACTGAGGATCCTAAGACCTTCGGCATACGTCACTTCTGCGAGATTTAAAAAATTTTCTGTCCAAGAAGAACAGGCCAAATCATGTGTACTCAATAACACCGATTTTCAGCACCTTAGGTTTCCTTGGCACAGCAGATGGTGTTCAACAAGAAAATTTGAGGTGTCGTTTACTAGAATGCGTTGCCGAATACCAAGGCTTAATTTCTATACCCATAGGTCTGGTTTGGCGCCTTCCCCTCAATGCTTTTATTGCAATGAACCCGAAACTATGGATCATTTCTTTATAGAGTGTCGTAGGTTCACCATGCATAGAAAACGACTTCTAGAAGGTCCCCTTCGCCAACTTGGATTGAACATTACGTTACCTATCATTCTATCTCTGGGGGCGTCGGCACTAGGACACTGTAATAGGAACGTATGTGATGCCATATTTAATTTTGTAAAGGAAACAAAGAGACTGCCATGCTAATTTTTTTAAAGACAACAAAAATATTTGCTTCAAATTTTAAGATGCTATAGCATGAAAATTAATATTAACGATTATAATTCATTGATGACCTCCATTCTTAAGTAATAAAATCCCATTTAGGTATCCTTCATTTTTCTTCCCACTGCCGCCCGATTCATGGCCAATCCCCTGTAGTGGGTTGTGCTATATCTACAGGCACCAAACCAAACCAAACCAAAGCCGGTGTGCGGAGTGGTCGAGGCAAGGTTGTCGGGCTCTGGGTCCGAACCTCAAGACCTCAAGAGCACCCGTCGGAGAAGCGAGGCTGTCGGAATGTGGGTCCGAGTCTCAAAGACTTCAGGAGCGCCGGGCGGAGAAGCGAAGCTGTCGGGCTGCGGGCCCGAGTTTCATGACTACAGCGACGATCCGGCCTCTGTTCTACCTCCAGCCTTTGGTGTCCGTGGGTCCTGCAGTGACATGGTGCTGAAGGCAAGCCCTTCCTACTTTCCTTCTGCAACTTCTTGGCCGAGCTGCGGACGATCGTCAAGACGCAAGTAGTGTCTTATCGTCTTATACTCATGCAACCGACGCACTGCATCTGACGCCGTCGCAACGCCGCCCCGTACAGCGCTGCACCGACGCTACCAAGTAATTGTGACCGGTCACGAACTTTACTGTTATATATATAATTATTTATTGTGAGAGAACATTTAAAAGTGCATGAACTTTTATATTAGTCTTAGTACCTTGGTTAGTTTGTGTGTGACAGTTTGTGTTAATTATATGTTCATGTCTTGTTAACAATCGGCTTCGTTGTTTCTTTTCCCCACTGCGAATTAGTCTCAGTGGTGGCCACAATAATTCGAACCGTGCAAGTACAAATACATTCCCGGGTAAACAACCCCTCGTTGACTTAGGAAGACCAAATCATCACAGGGGGCCAGGAAAGACAGGAAGGTCAACCACACGAGCGTCCGGTTTGCTACCCTACACTAGGGTAAAAAAAAGGAAAGTATAAAAAGGAAGGAGGGAGAGAATGAGCACTGAGTGTACGTGGCAGGATGTGGCCATGGTCAGAGTATCTCTTACTCAAAAAACAGTCCCGAGTCTAGCTGGATTAAAGTTGTCCAGAGAGTGATGCGTCAGACGTCGTAGTGAAGACAGACACACAATAGGTGCTCGATGGCTTTCTCGCACTTTGAGAAGTCGCGCATCGGGCTATCGGCCATTTCTATAAGATAGGAGTAAGCGTTAGTAAATGCCACTCCCAGCCACAAGTGGCATGTCAACGAGGCTTCGCTGCAGGAACGGCTAGGTAGCAGTTGTAGCCGTAGGAAGGGGTCCAGTCTACGCAGTCGGCAATTGAAGACACTTGTAGAACTCCAGAAAACGGGCGTCTTTTTGGGTGCAAGCAGACGAATTTCGCTGGCAGCGTCCGTCCACTCCAAAGGTATTGGATGCGTCTGGCCGTCTTCGTGGGCAGACCGGGCAACCCAATCAGCAAAGTCGTTGCTGACAATGCCAGAGTCAGCAGGAATCTACTGAAAAAAAATGCATTGTGGCCTGTTTCCTGAGAATGATGGTGTATTGTGCTAATGTCAGATATTAGCTGCTCACATGTTCTGTGATGTACGGCAGACTCGAAGCTGGGGAAAATGCATTAAAGTCACAAAATATGACCCATTTCAGTACCAGCTCATCGGTGACGCAGTTAGTAACGGCACGGATGGCTGCAAGTTCTGCCGCCGCAGATGCAGTCATGTGTGACACTTTCAATTTAACCGTGATCTATTCCACTGGAACAACGAGAGAGGTAGCTGTGCTGGTAGGCAAGGTAGAACCATGGGTATATCTATATATGTATGCAGTCATGATATGTCTGGTGCAGTAATAGCAGTATCAGTTGCTACAGATCCAGAGACGGATGATTGACCTTTGTATTTCCGGGTATAGCTAGGTTCACTTCAGGACGTCGCAGGCACCACAGGGGAGATGAGGCATCGCCGCTGACGGTGCACACTCTTGATGAATGCTAACCACTCGTGAAAAGGTCACTTGAGGTCCCTCGGCTGGTGGGGAAACTAAGTGATGGTCATGAATCCTTATCAAGTATTGCAATGCGACGTTTCAATGATCTTCTCTAACAATGAACCAATTTGAAAAATTCTTGCAGTAAAACGCTCTCTAGACGGCGTCCTATAGCTTACAATGTGTAACCAAAATTTGCAATGGGGCCTGGTGAGAGGCCCTTAAAGATTTTAGTGGTTGAGTAAGGGAACCATTTACCCCTAACGCTGGCGCATCTCAAGGTTACCGCCCACCTTTGCACAATATACTCGATTACAAGGTTGCGTTCTCTTGCATGTAATTTCTAAATGGAGCCTTGATGATGATAAATTTTTTGACGTCCCTTTGAAACGGGGCGGTGACAAATGGTCCCGTAGCCTACTTGATTTATTCAGGTATGCTCTACATGTTTTTTATCTTGCGTTTTTATATACATTTCATTGATTTTTTTTCTCCATTGGATGGCACGAAAATATACCTTGTACCGCTACCTATGACTGTAATAGAGCAAATCAGGTTGCATCAATCTCCTCCCTGCTTTTTTCCATTAATACTCTAAACGTCTCTTACTTATCTCGACGGCTGACCGGTTGATGTTTTCGTCCGTTTTAAAGCCAAGCGCTTCTGGAAGGTGTACGTTACTTACGAATCTCACTGGGTGCTTCGCATTTCATTAGGATGTGCTGAGTGGTCTCCGGATTTTCGCTGCAGCATACGCATGCCTCATCTAGTTGCGACCTTTTTTTCCACTAAGCAGCTCCTCTAGCGGCTGCAAGTCCAACTAAATTTGACGGGCAAGGCGCGCAAGCTCCGTCCCTTTCTCGCTTCTACGCAGTGGTAGCGTTTGACCGAGCAGTATGCCGCAGCGTCCCTGCGTTTTTCCTTTCTTTTTTTTTTTGTCGCTTGTGTTGTTGAAGTAGATAGCTTCTCGTCGGCCCTACATTAATGCACGCCCTATTTGGTCGCGTGTATCAATAACACCTTTTCCATTTACCGACGTCAATCAACAAGCCGAATGCCACACGCAGGCCGTTCTTCTCTATCTAAAGTGACGAGAAAGCATGGAACCAAGATGCGCCAGGCCATTTATTCATGAACAGCTTGGCCAGTACTTTGATCAAACTGGGGAAAACATGGGTGACCGTCGTGGCCAGGAACGTTCTTCAGGATGAACTCGTACGTCCGTCGTTTAGAGTGGATTGATGCGAATGAAACGGTTAACGTACGCATGCATGCGCTTGCCCTAATGGAAGAGCGGGCACTGCAAGCAGCTCATGATGATGAACACACCAACCTGCAAAAGTTCTGCATGCGCACTTCGCGTGCACTGCAGGGTAACTTGGTTTTCTTTCGAGATGTAGCGTGTGGCATGGTACGGGAGGAGAGCATGGTAGCGGACGCAACAAGTTGTTTGGTCAGGCGTGCAACGCTTCATTTGCCTGCCAAAAGAAAAAAAGGCAAACAAAGACTATGCTCAGTACCATGTGATACCACGAGCGTGTCGTTTTGGCCTCGTGGGATGCATTCTAATGCGCTGTGTGGCGGCATTCTTTTTGTTTGGCCCCACGTAAGCGTAAAGTTATTGCCACGCTGCATGCATGCAGTAACGCGTTCGTCAACCAATGCTAAAAACCCCCGCGATATATACCGGCACATTAAAACATCACCGAAACTGCCGAATGAGTCGTAGGGTGGCAAGTGCGACTCGAATGTTTACAGAGCTGGTGTCGCGCTGTTACCAGAACGTAGGCTTGCCTTACGAAGCATGAATCGCATGATGGTTCACTGGTAGTACACCGTATTTTTTCGTAACTTGGCCATGCGGCGTCACACCAGCAACTCGTCCAACCTTCCGCGCCGGTTTGTGCAATCGATCGCCATCAACAGCACAGCACGAGGCCCGATCCTTAACGCTGTGCCTACCGCTCGAGCGTTAGTTCACGGAGTCGTTTCCATCGACAAAACTGTATGCATTCTAACCACAACTACTGAAGTTTTCCTTAACCAATATTATTGCCCAGAACCCGTGCAAAATTATTGTTCAGCCCCTCAAGCTCAGAAAATTGCCACGGATCATACATGGAATTACGTTAGCCACTTCGCATACCTGCTAGTGCAGTAATGCAACACAGCTTGACCACAGGTCAGTACTCGGGTATGCACATGTGCATAGCTGAATTGAAGAAAAGTCCACTGGGAAAGCTTTACATTGTTTACATGCAGTCTGTGTTCTGATGAAACAAATGTCCTGTACAAAAAAATGTCGCAGTTTCACCCGAAAGGCGAAGCATCAATTGCCATAGCAACTTAGTAGAGAGCTATACGGAGTAAAGATAGTAGTTTTATCAGCTGTATAAACTTGGACATGCAGCAGCACCAGCAACGCGCAGAACTGTTGTCGACGCCGTCGGCGTTTTGCCCGCGTTCGCACCGAACGCGCCGTGTTGGTGACTGTTGCTAGGGCCTCTGGGGGCGGCTCGGGGGTTTTCGACGAGATCAGAACGGGAAACTCGTCGAGCAGCGTCGGAAGTGTTTACCAACTTCTCGCCTCGCAATGTTTTATTGCGATAGCAATTATATGGACACTCCAAAGCAGATTTCTGCCGTCGGCGTCGCCGTCGTCGTCACCGTTGCCGTCGCCGTGAGGTTCCGTATGACGTCAAAGGCGATGAAATCGTCGCCTCGCGCCGAACGCTGTATGTGCGAGTGAAAGAGCGCGAGGGGCGCGCGCTTTCACGGGGAGTGAACGCACGGCGGAGAACAAACCCGCGTTCTGTGCCGTGCTCCCTTAAGGGCTGCAGAAGTAGGCGTCTCTTTCCTCCTTTACAATCACCATATATGTAGAGCAAACGTGACTTCTTCAGACACGCGAAAGGCCGTGGAGGGGGGGGAGGCGACGTTTAGCTGCGGCAAAAAATGCCTATTTATATAAAAAAGTTGTCGCAGTTTCACCTGAAAGGCGAAGCATCAATTGCGATAGCAAACTTGTAGAGAGCTATACGGAGTAATGATATTAGCTTTATCAGCTGTATAAACTTGGACATGCAGCAGCATCGGCAACACGCAGAACTGTTGTCGACGCCATCGGCGTTTTGCCCGCGTTCGCTCAAAATGCGTGCGGCGTTGGTGACTGTTGCCGGAGCCTTTGATATAAATAGGCACTTCGTGCCGCAGCTAAACGTCGCCTCCCTTCCTTCCCCCTCCCCCACGGCCTCTCGCGCGTTTTGCCCGCGTTCGCTCAAAATGCGTGCGGCGTTGGTGACTGTTGCCGGAGCCTTTGATATAAATAGGCACTTCGTGCCGCAGCTAAACGTCGCCTCCCTTCCCTCCCCCTCCCCCACGGCCTCTCGCGCGTCGGAAGAAGGCGCGTTTGCTCTACATATATGGGGATTGTAAAGGAGAATAGAGACGCCTACTTCTGCAGCCCTTAAGCGAGCACGGCGCAGAACGCGCGTTTGTTCTCCGCCGTGCGTTCACTCCCCGTGAAAGACGCGCCCCTCGCGCCCTTTCACTCGCACATACAGCGTTCGGCGCGCGGCGACGATTTCTTCTCCAAATGACGTCATACGGAACCTCACGGCGACGGCGACGCCGACGGCAGAAATTTGCTTTTGAGTGTCCATATAATTGCTATCGCAACAAAATGTTGTGAGGCGAGAAGGTGGTAAAGACTTCCAACGCTGCTCGACGAGTGTCCCGTTCTGATCTCGTCGACAACCTCCGAGCCGCCCCCAGAGGCTCCGGCAACAGTCACCAACGCCGCGCGCGTTTTGTGCGAACGGGGGCAAAACGCCGACGGCGTCGACAACAGTTCTGTGTGTTGCCAGTGCTGCTGCATGTCCAAGTTTGTACAGCTAATAAAACTACCATTCTTACTCCATATAGCTCTCTACTAATTTGCTATCGCAATCGGTGCTTCGCCTTTCGGGTGAAACTGCGACAATTTTTTATATAAATACGCATTTGGTGCCGCAGCTAAACGTCGCCTCCCTCTCTCCCTCCCGTCCCCCCACGGCCTTTCGCGTGACGGAATAAGTCGCGTTTGCTCTACATATATGGTGATTGTAAAGGAGGAAAGATACGTTTAATTCTACAGCCCTTCAGGGAGTACGGCGCCGAACGCGCGTTTGTTCTCCACCGTGCGTTCGCTCCCTGTGAAAGCGCGCGTCCCTCGCGCCCTTTCACTCGCACATACAGCGTCCGGCGCGCGGCGACGATTTCATAGCCGTTGACGTCATACGGAACCTCACGGCGACGGCGACGGCGACGACGACGGCAGAAATCCGCTTTGAGTGTCCATATAATTGCTATCGCAATAAAACATTCAAAAGAACAGCAGAGAAATAGTCGAAGGAATTTTACGTCGCGGCGAGCGCTGTGTGTGTAGGCCATAAATCTGATGGCGTTCACGGACAAGGAATTGTTTGCTTGGAAAGAAGACGTATTGATTGTTTGGATATACTTCCACGCACTAGCTTCTTTTTTTAACAGCGAAGCTGTGCTATCCGTAAAAACGTGCTCGTCTATCGAAAAAGCCTCGCCTGCTCCTACTCCGCCAAGCTCCGCCCACCTGCCTTAGGCACTGCGCGCAACTGCGCCCGCGGCGGGAATGTGACGTCGGCAACAACGTCACTGCATGCCCACTGCTCTCCACTCCGCTAAGATGCGCCCACTTGCCTAGACACTGCGCTCGCCTTGCCGAAGCCCCGTTTGGCGGGAGCCGAGCCTGGTAACAACCAAAGTACGCGGCTTGCGTGCGCTTCCCAACGTCTTCCGAGACGCCATGCGGTAACAGATGTGGAGGCGGAGCTTGGTCGTGATGTCAGCGATATTATAAAGCTCGGTAAGCCTAGTAAAACCTGAAAGAAGCTAGGTTGATTACCAGCTCAGCTGTTTACTCCAGCCTTGCACCACTACTGCATGCTGCCCACGTTTTTTTAGGCGACTTATATTTGTTGCCACTTACAAACATCACACTATGGCCAATGAGTGCCTGCGGAGCTTTCTCATTAATCGACATTGCTGTATTGCACCGTGAGATCGCTATGGCTATTTTCTCAAACTTAGGCGATTTTTATGCTTTTTTCAATACACTGAGACTGAGGGCAAATCTGGTATTGCAGTTAATATTTCATTGCTACTAAATGCGACTGAAATTTATTTGAAACGATTATTGACGTGCCTTGAAAGAATGATAGAAATGACTGAAAAATGATACAAGAACATTTCTTACTTTCATGAAACATTGCCATTTCTATCTATCTTTATTTTTCTTTCTTTCTTTCTTCCTTTCTTTCTTTCTTGCAGCGGACACTATTAAGTTGCTACGGAGAGATCCCAATGCCTTAAGCAGAATGCTTTGGTAGCCATAAGATTTGACATTATTTTCTTCGCAACGCCTTCCTCTCCGTTCACGTGTTTTTCGCTTCCATCTTTATCTTCGTACAGCATTTCACAGCTTTCCCCGTAACAAAATGCGAAATTGAATATAGATGTGGAACTCTTCATTGCGGCATCTTCGCCCAAAATTGCGTGAAACGCGTTTCGTCTGCAAACACGTTGCCTCTTCGCGCAAATAAGTTTTTTGTTGACTGAGTTGGGCGACTGACGGAAAATACTTCGTGCGCGAATGCGAAATGAACTGCGTGCTCCTCTGTTGACAGCTCACACACGGTCATATATTTTCAATCTTGTCCGCAGTACATGCGTTTACTTACACCTACACGCCGACTGCAGATATGGTAACGTTCTTTCGACCAAGCCTTGCAGGATACGCTGGGTTCCGCCCGAACACGATATGATCTGAGCAGCGATTAGACACACCTTACGTGCGCCGATTGCTGATCGCTCCTCTACTGCGTCGGGAATAGTTCAGGAGCCAGCCTGCGGTGACACAGTGATGTCTGCAGCAAGTGAGGTACCACACTATGACATCCTACACCCCAACATTATAAACTTTATACTGACATGCCATGTCTAAGTTACATTCTTTTGTCGTCAGATTATAGGTGTTCGTCGTTGTCCACGGTCAATGAAGAGTACAGGCTTAAGAAAACAACAGCGCTTAGTGTTAGGCAAGAGTCAGGACATCGACTTCTTAGGTCCAATATCTCTCACGTCCCAACATCGACAAGGTCGGAATATGTCACCCTAAGTAGCGTAGTCGTTTATATTAATCAACAATCACGCAGATCGCTGGGTTATATTCTGTGATTTAAAGGATTCTCTGCAAACTCTTGTGTGACCTTCGCAACGTGGCCCACGTGAACAACTGTTGTCAGATATAAGACTATAGTACCATTAAGCGGTTGAAAGAGGTATCAACATAACGTTTTAGTGGCTACCGGATGATGTGCTGACCTCCTGGAAACACCAGACGCTGTGCGCAATCGCGTGGGAAACCTCTTCTTCTCTTGGTGTCAAGTAGATCACTTTGCTCCGCAGTGTGATGCCGGCCAGATCATATGAAGTAATCCGCGTCGCCCATCTCTCCGCAGTATCCACAGAAGATGCGCTCCCAGTCTTAAATACCCAAGTTTCCGTGCACGCCGAGGATCTCGAAAGATTTTTCTCCGGCGATGGACCCCTGGCAGCCTAGCCCCGGGCACCAACAGCCTTAACCGTTGGACAAATAAAGTTTATTCCTATCCTATCCGTGCACGCCGAGCCCGTTCGATCATGCGAACAGAGGTAATACGCCATCTTCTTGCCTTTCTTTGAGACAGTGGGCTTTCAGATGTGCGGTGACGACGAACTGTATATCCATGAAGAGGTGCTGCAGCTGAAGCATTTTCCGGCGTCGTCGGTCAGGCTAAAACCGCCTGTAAGAACATCACAACCAGCTCCACTGCCATCAGTAGTTACTGGGGCACTGCAATTACATCGGCAACGAAAGTGACCACAAAGCGGCTCGCTCAGCACACGAAGAAGCCGAAATCACTTCGACTGTGCTGTCTAGAATGGACGAAGGGTGGTACCTTAGCGTTCTTGCCCGTATCATCGCGATAAAGAAATGGAATTCACTGGAGTTGCTAACCGGCGCCTACAAAATAGACACATATTTGGAATTACAACTATTTCCCAGTCATACTCGAAGTGAATATAGTTTACTCTGTTGCCTAAGAATAGGTGTTGCTTTTACAAACGCCTGTTTATTCCTAATGAAAATGGTAGATAGTTCCAATTGTTACACACGTTGCACAGAAGACATGAACACGTTAATTCTTACACGTACCTAGGCGTGATTGTCTTTCCTGATCTTGACTGGTGTGCGCATGTGACTAACATAATCTCATCAGCAAACAGAACTTTAGGGTTTTTGAAACGTCATTCGCGTAACGCCCCTCATCACGGGATGTTGTTAGCTTACAAGACCCTTGTCAGACCCAAGCACGAGTACTAAGCAGCGATCTGGATACTGCACCCCATATACCTCAATAACGCCTTTTGATCGCTACAGAATCGATCTATATACTAGGTTTATACATCCATCGTGCTTTTAGAACGTCAGCGTATATTCATTAAAGGTGGAATCCAGCTTATAACCTCTCGCCTGTAGTCATCGTAATGCAAGCCTGTCGTCATTTCATAGGTTTTTCTATAGCACCCCCCCCCCCCCCCTCCCTTGGACAAAGCCTCGCACATTTAACGACCTGCACGCATATCACTTCGAACTGGTCATTCTTTTAGAGTCGCTCGCCCTCTTGCTTGTACTGTCAGCTTTTCGGCATCCTTTTGACTTTTACCGAAATCCATTGGCAGAATGGATTTCCATTCCATACAGAATCATACCTACCACCAGTTGATCAGCCTTCAATGATGCAGTCACGATGTTTTCTATAACGTACTCATACTAATGAATTATTTTGTGTTATTCCTAGCCTCTATGTTAAGCTCCTAGTACGCAGTCCTGAAGGAAATAAAGTGAGAGTGAAAGTAAAAGAAGAAACTCAAAAACATCTGCTCTGTAATGGCTCTGCAGGCATGCCCTTATTATCCTTTTTAACATTGTCCTTTCACTCCCCTCCCCCCCCCCCCCCTCTTTTATTATTTCCCGCAGCTGAAAGTTTATAACCTTGGCACTACGTTACGAGGCCCTAAACTGAATTCTATCTTGTGTTTTTGCTGGTCCAGCCTTTCGTTGCTTTCCTCAATTCAGTTTGGTAAGTTGCATCCGCAGAAATAAAACACGCCGCTAACTATTGCGTGTGCGAAAGGTCAGTGGAAGTTCAATCACAAAGGCGCTAAAAAAAGAAAAAAAAATGAGACTCTTTGCTTTTCAGACCGAACGAGATGTAGTTTATGATAGCCGTTGTGAACCAAAGTTTATTTGGCGAATGTGATTACATAAACAAAATTTAGATAAACGCGTTCATGTCATTGTGTACGTTTGGCCGACACGTTGTAGTGCATGAGCGTATATCACTATACAGAGAAAACAATGGGGTTAAAGGGGCTGCGAGGCTAACCATAGGTAGTTTCGGTTTGATATCCCCCCTGGAATAGGGAACAGTCAGAGGAGTTAAGATAAATAGAGCGTCTCGACCCATAAAAAATGCGTAAGGGTCGCAAACAAAGCAGACTAGCCCGTGCTATCAAGGTCTATTAAGCCCGCATCGAGACCTCAGAAAGCAAACGAAAGAATCCTTTCGTGCAGACTTCACGAAAACAACTGCACACGCGGATGATTTCCCCTGTCAGCCACAACATTTCCTCGGAGTTTTGCCCTCTCGTACTTTAAGAAGTGTTGAAGTGACAAGCTTAAGTTCAAAGTGCGCTTCCTAGCACCGTAGATTTTGTAGCAGCGTAGATGTGATTGTTTGTGATTTACAGAGAATTTCATTTACGTTATGACTGTACCGGATCCTTTGAGAGGAAGCATTTGCGGTCGATGAACTGGTACGAAAGTGGCACCACGGGAGACGGAGGCAGTAAGCGGAGTGCGTCATCGCAGAAGCGATATTCTCGAAGCTGCCATGGAGTCGCAATCAAGGGCCCATTCAAGACGACAGGCACCGAAAGCGGGATATCTCGTTTGCGGACGCTGTCCACGAATAATGGGATCCAATTGCAAGCAGACCCACACACGTCACTGGGCAGAAAACGGGACGGAAGCCCCCTTTGTGATAGTCAGCAAAAGTTCATTCAACTTTTGCCTAATTCCGTTATGATCGGAGGATGCCCGGGTGCTACTTTTGTGAGCGTCAAAATACAACGCGATTTAGGAACTATTATTAGCTTGCGTTTAGGTTTCTTTCACTAGCTTTGCAAGCTTTGCGAAGTGTTAAGAAAATGACAGCAATTGCATGCGAAAATGAAGAATCCATTCGTGAGTGAGTTACGTATTCGACCGTAAATAGTAAATGCCTGCATTCGCACGGATCTCGAAACGCTCTTTTGTTTTGAGTGTGGTTCGTGACCTGCTTCTTCGCTGACGTTGTGGTGCGTGCGTGCGTGCGTGCGTGCGTGCGTGCGTGCGTGCGTGCGTGCGTGCGCGTGTGTGTGTGTGTGTGTGTGTGTGTGTGTGTGTGTGTGTGTGTGTGTGTGTGTGTGTGTGTGTGTGTGTGTGTGTGTGTGTGTGTGTGTGTGTGTGTGTGTGTGTGTGTGTGTGTGTGTGTGTGTGTGTGTGTGTGTGTGTGTGTGTGTGTGTGTGTGCGTGCGCGTGCGCGTGCGCGTGCGCGTGCGCGTGCGCGTGCATCATTCTAAGTAATTGTTAAAGCTTAGAATTATTTTTATTTATATTGTTCTCGTGTTTAATGGTCTTTTTTAGCAACGGTTTTGGGATAGCTGGCTCTTATGTCGCCAAATATACCATATTGTATACGTAATAAACAACAGCATACGTATCTTTTCTAATATATGATATTTGGAAGATTTAGCAACTTTCGTGTTTCGGCCTTTTGACTTGAGATCAAAAAGTAAGCGTAATTAACTTTATTTATCATAAAAATGGCACTAATAAAGTGTCTAAGACAGAAACAAATATCAATTTGCAATGGCAGAGAACACCTAGATTTATGTACAAAGTTCCGCAGAAAGTTATATCTTGGTCACCAGATCTTAAGGGATCCCCATAACAATTTGCTTGCACATAGGGCTTGCACAGAGAGGCACGGTAACATTAGTAGCGCGCGGTAGCTGAAGCCAAGATTAAAGCTAGTTACTCGCTGAATTCTTCCCAAGAGCCCTCCTTTGTTGGTCAGGCACTAAACCAAAACGTGTTCGTCCCTTGCGGTTAACAAGGGCAGTGCTCTAGCTCTTTTAGTGCCTTCTTAAGGCGAGGTTGCATGTCGTACAGAATGGAGGGTGCACGGTGCTGATTTATTATAATTACGATGCGAGAGGTTGGCAATCTGTTACCGAGAGTACGCGCAAACAAGATCAAAGAAAATAGAAAAGAGACGAAGCAGTAATTTTAAATATGCATGAACTGTATCTGCGCGGCCAAAGCACGCAATGTAGCGAGTAAGACACCGTTGCAGAATGCAGCAGTAACATTAATGGGCTTCCTGGCGAAAGAAATTGCTGTGCTTTGTAGCAACTTTTGATCAAGTTGTAATGAAGTAGTTTTGAGGCCAACTTCTCGCAACGTGTAGTTGTGTTGAATGGACGTCGTTTTTGGACGAAGGCTTTTGATAAAAGAGGAGCAAGTATAATTACCGCCATTGTTGAACGCTACAAAGACTGACGAAGGCAGGAAGAAAGTTATTAGGTGAGGTACTGCTTGAAAACTAAATGTAAAGTTTCAGTGGTGAGTGAGCAACCTTGAGTAATGTTACATTAGTTTTACTTCACTGAGCGGATTGCGTCTGTCTCCTGCATAACCTGCGTAACCGCGCAAGTTTAACCTTGAACTGATCGCCTATTGATTACACAAGCACGTCAAGAGTGCTGAAATTGTTTTATTTCGCAACTACAGTAGTGATTTCCAGTTATGAAATATTCCTTAATTCCTTCGCCACTTTACTCTGCTTCAAGTAATGGGCCGAAGGTACTAATTACACAAACTACTTCCATTCAAACCACCTTTCCTTTTTTCCTGGATTAGCTCGCTGCCTTGCCTCTGTTTCTATCTCTCTCTCCAGCCCGAGGTGGAGTGGCATGCAGCGCATACCCTTACCAGCTCTCTGAGTGCCTAGTACTGCAAAGAACTATAGGTGTTGAATGTGGCCAAACTGGTGCACTGGTTTGGTCGTGGCTGTGAATGATGATCACATTGTGCTGAGCCCTGTTCAGTCGGCCAGTCCCTCGAAGGATGCCGCCGGGCAACCTTGGGGACGGTAGAAGTGCTGATAAATGTCGGCGCCCGCCTCAGTGCTCTATCGTCGCCGGCGACAAATCACGGGCTGTTGCTAAAGATGCTGCACTTTCAGTAAGCGCAAGTCAGCGGGAAATGACAGCATGCGAGGCGGCACCGCTTTGCGACAGGCTTTTCTTTTTTCTTGCATACTCAGCGTGCTCCGATATTGGACTTGATCAGCGCAATAACTTTGCATGGCGTATTTCATTGTCCAAACTGAAACCGTCAACAAAGCGTGTACGAATTGTGCGTCGGCAAGTATTTCTCTTGACATCCCTAAAGCCATACAAAAAGGCTTCTCTTTATATTGGCATTTGTCAGCCACAACATTCTAGTCTGGCAGCTTACTAAAAATGGCACACGTGCATAATTTGACGTTGAATAAAAACCTTGCATTAACATATTCTGTAGCTATGTTTCAAAGCGACAACTAATTTTTGCCACACCCGCGATTGCGTGGAACGTAATTTGCAGCACTTCAGAATATTCGGCTGTACATTGTTTACTCTGCTCTTTTAGTCTTAAATCCAGCCTTTCTCCTTCTCTCCTAACAAGAAAATTTTGCAAGAATAATTGCTGCATAGGCCTGCACTATTAGTGGACGGCACAGAACGTAGGTGCTAGTTGGCGTACAGCAGCACACGTGCAATATGAACTTGCACAAATAACTATGATGCACTTTCGTTCTGGCGTTCACCCTCGGGAATGACATGTTTATTGAACATAGGCTCCTATTTCACGGCCAACATAAGCTTTCAGCAGCAAGGTAGCAGTGATTTAAAAACAGGTTTAGGCGGCGTCAAAAAGGCCGTCATTTCGTCACTCCTTCCTTCCTTCAGGACTAGTCCTAGGAACTAAGGACCGTTTTCACAAAACTTTCTTACTCTTGTATTGTTCACTTAGAGAAAATTTCAACCCATCCTGATGCTGGACATATTATTAGCGAAGGCGTCCGGTCAAAAGCAAGGTTTGTGAGTTTGGTCCCAGTTTCTGTTTGATCCTAGCTTGTCCATCCTTACGTGCATCGGAACCAGCTAAGGTAAGAAGAAAAGAGCTGGTTTCAGTCGGAAGCTCATAAATGTTTCGGGCGGGAACGATACACGCTACCGGTTACGTTGGTGTCATGCCTTGCCTTCGCAGCCTATACTCCCTTCCCCCAGTGCAGAGTAGCAAATCGGACGTGCATCTGGTTAACCTCCCTGCCTTTCCTCTCTTCTATTTCTCTCTCTCTCCCTCTCTACATCTTTTGTCTTTAACGCTGGACGTGCCAATGCTCTTACGACATTGGCGGGGCTTTCCATGGCCATTACATGCCTTAGATTTGTTACTCTCGCTAGCTGAAAAAGTAAGACCTGAATTACAAGGAAAGGAAGGAAGACCGAGGTTTGCGCTGCCCATGGCTAAGCAAAAATGTAACCAGCCATCCGCGAAGGCCAACACACAAACAAACCACTGACGATCTTGTCGTATTCCCAGCAGGCCTGCCGCAACTTCCTTCAGGGAATAGAATAGAAATTTTGTTGCAATGGAAAATATTTTAAGGAGGGGTGGTCGGAGCCTCTCAGTCCAGGGCCCCACTGGCCTCTGCCGTCTGCCTGACCTGTCTAATTAAGGACTTTGTCTTGCCAGGTCGGAGCAGGTGAGCTGTCTCCCACTGCTACACTGTGTTACTGGTATTTGCAAGACCTGCTGCACAAGCCCTAGCTCAAATACTCAAGGAGGACACTGATGACATCACCACCCAAACCATCATCTGGATACCGGGCCACGCTGGCATCACGGGTAACATGTATGCCGACAGAGCAGCTCGAGAATTTGTACATAACAGAGCACTCATCCCGCCGACTGCAGATGACCCTGACCCAGTTGACCCCGAGTATTCAGCCATCCTGAACTACCACAGAGGGAGTCGCTTGCGATATCCCCCACCCCATCGAAAGCTAAGGAAGGAGGATGCCGCAGCCTGGCGTAGGCTCCACACAGGCACTTACAGGAACCTACAATTATTACGTCGCATACACACCGCATCCTACAGGGACGAATGCCCATGGGGCGGGGCCACACCAACTCTATACCACATTACGTGGGAGTGCACACTACACAGCACAAAACACCACGACATGAACACCAGGAGGGAGCATTGGGAGGCATTGCTATCCAGCTCGGCCCTCGACGACCAGCTCAAGCTGATCCAGGGAGCAGAGAAGATGGCAAGAGCCAGCGGGGTCCTGGACTAGGGGCCCCGACCATAAGCGATGCCCCTTCGGGGCAATACAAAACTCTTATTATTTTCTAATAAAGTTTATCTATCTATCTATCTATCTATCTATCTATCTATCTATCTATCTATCTATCTATCTATCTATCTATCTATCTATCTATCTATCTATCTATCTATCTATCTATCTATCTATCTATCTATCTATCTATCTATCTATCTATCTATCTATCTATCTATCTACCTATCTATCTATCTATCTATCTATCTAGCCTAAAAACGCACCCTAAAATGAAACTTTTGCTAGAAAATTAAATAAAATGAGGCATAATACTAGAAAAGAGAACAGGTAAGCTTTTGTAACCAAGCCAACAGGTCCTATTCCCCTTAAGTCCACTTAAGCAAGGAGTAAAGTTCTGACAAAGGAGGAATATCACGCCAATATAGTGGTTCATAAAATGGCCAAACGTTCTGATATTGTCACTATACTCCACCTCTAATTGAAAGCAAATCAAGAATGTTTCGAGAGTACTGCATTCATCATTTTCTTTCGGTTTCCTGTTTTACTTAAAGTTTCATAGTCTTTGTTAATTACAAGCTAAAAGTTTATGGCGTTATGAAGTAATTCTTCAAGACACTGCTTTTACCTGATCCTGTACTTTTTTTGTTTTATATGGGTATGATACCTCGATACTACCGATCGATTGCTTTTGTTTATGTGCTTATAAAGCCTAATTCGCTTTGTATGACACTGTGTTTTGTATTGACTACAAATGTGTAAATATGTGCATAGCCCCCCCCCCCTCCCCACTATAATGCTCTTGGAGCGAATGAGGGTTTATGTCATAAGTAAATAAAAAAAAAGACCGGGGTCTTTATTAACGCACAGTTTTTATCCGGAAATAGTTTGTAAGACCAGATGCGAGCAATCATAGTTTTTGACAAATTATTATCGAAAGCGGCCCTGCCAATGGCTTACAAATGAAACATTTTGTAAACTTGGCCTCCTATTTGTACCTATATATTTCCCGAAAAAGTTTGGTTACTGGTGGAATAAATGAAGGGAAAAGATTAACTTTTTTTTTCTTTCTGTCCCTGTCGCTGCACCGATGAACTAGTATGACGTCACGAGTTTGCAAGCATACTTTCACACATCTCGATCGTACTTTCCCAGAAAAAGCTGCGCAACATCTATTGGTTAAATAATTTAAATTTCAATATAATCCTGGCTTATCGATAAACTATTAACTATACTCCCCAGCCTATGTTGTACTAATCTCATGACTTCCCTAGGAGCTATAGAGCGAAAACTTCAAGCGCTTCCTGAGATTTTGCGTTCTTTCTGGTTTATCAAGACTCCGATTAAAGTAATGCTGACGTTTCTAGTATTCCAGAGGCATAATTAGCCAGTCTCCCTTGCCTGAAGATACAGCAGATAATTTTTCCCTCGTTAAGACAAATATTTTAACGCCAACAGCGCCTACCAGCAAATACTCCATGAACCAGTGCCGCCGGTTCTCTCTATGTAGTCACTTGTTTTACAAAACTTTAGGCAACTCATCGCGAACGAAAACAAGTGACGCCAAGTTTCACGGAGAGCAAGAGAGCTGAGCCTTTCCGCTAGTTTCATTGACTCTCCTGAAGAGCGAATGATGATGCGATGTGCAGCACCACCAACTCATGCGAACCCAGGAGGACGCATGCCAACTCAGCAAAGTACGATGTTGGCCTAGGGGCTGTATAGCTTTCACTGTTTGTGACGCAAAAGATAAGTAGAAAAAATACGAAACCGACAGAAGCACAATTCTATTAAGGATTAAATTAGAGAACCTAAGTGCCAACACGCAATGCTATTAAAGAAATTAAGTGTCTCGCATGGGGGCGTTTCCAAGGTTGGTCAGAACCACTCTCGGTACATGCAGAGTGCGATTAGTGAGCGTTATCTTCAGCCCACAGAAGCGCAAATCTGCAGAAATACACGGCATCGATCATGACGTAAAGGCACCGGCGCCACTGGTTGTGGCATCTCCATACGCCTTGAACACAGTGGAATGTAACCACATGGCTCTTAAGCGGCGTTAGGGTTACCAAGTGATGTACTCTGTGCAGAAAGTGCGTACCTCACAGGCGACCCAGATCCTTAATCGGTGTGCGCATGCTCAGCACGGTCTCTTGAAGGCTTTCACTTGGTACGGACGAATACGTTGTAGGCTACTATCCATCGCGTATAATAAAGTTACCACCGGCGCCTTATTTATTCCACGAGCCACAGTTTATATTATACGGAGACATTCTATGAATACGGCAGCACCACTAAATGGCTGTTGAAATGGAACACGTTCGTTAACGTGAAGAAGTTTTCTCGGAGCTTTCGTTTTTGCCACACCACTTCCTCTAGATGACTCTCTTACTTTCCCGCTGATATTATCGCACTTGTTTCTTCGCACCCCGTAGTTGAAAGAGGGAGAGAAAAAAAGTTACGAGGACGTCGATAGTGTGCACTGATTCTTTTCTATCGCACATATATCTTTCGGGGAGGAATTTTTCGCGAGAGCACTAAGGCGCTTGATTCTCTTCCCGTGGGGCTCGTCCCTCTGGTTCTCTTATTCTTCTCGCAGCAATCAAGCCTAGCTGCTCAATCTTCGCTGCGCGAAATGCGGCTCCCTTCATCGTCTCTGGCTGCGAGTTAGGAGTGAAGTAAAATAAAAATAAAAGTAAGAGAATAAATCAACAGTCAGAGAAAGGATATCATCCGAAATATACGAAAAACAAAAACATTTGCCTCAAATCCTTTGGTACTTCTAAAGTTAAGCGCGTGTTTGCCGCTGATAACTACTAAATCTCCGCTCAGAATATGGAGTTTTCTTGCACAACTAGATGGTTTTAATAAATCATACCCACACAATAAATCCCGCATATTATAAACCAGACGTACATGTGCTCCGAAAAATTGTGCCAGAGTGGTAGCCACAAAAAAAAAAAAAAAAAGATATGGTGAGAAAATGAGTTGAGCTCGCTAAGCATTTCTATGGCATAAATTAATTTTTCATTAGTTTACCGCCTTTGTTAACAGCATATTCGATATCGCCATTCGCCAGTGAATGCTATCGTAAACAAGCTTTCTGCATAGAAATAGTGCAGACTACTTTATGAACACGTGCGCTGGGCCGGCATTGAAAGCGCGTCGAAAAACCAAAGCTCTTTACAAAAGAGGCCCCTGACAATGGTGAAACCACACTCATTTCACTGACGGCGAAAGGCAAATAAGTAATATTCAGCTCTCGAATTTCTCTAGTCAGGTAAAAAAAAAAAAAAGAAAAAAATCTAGCGTAGCTTGCACTGGAGGTGCAATGCTAAAGAGACAGCGGAGCTGATGGGCACCTAACTAGTTGTGTCTTTGGGCTGGGCTAAGCACTACCAAGTCATCCCCAGCATTTTCCAGAATTTATTCATCATTGATAGGTTATCGATTAGCTATTGATTGGCTATCGCAAGGTATTGGCTACGTACTTGGGCTTGGCTAAGCACTACCAAGTCATCCCCAGCATTTTCCAAAATGTATTAATTATTGATATATTATCGATTAGCTATTGATTGGTTATCGCAAGGTATTGGCTACGTATTTGGGCTAGGATAAGCACTACCAAGTCATCACCAGGATTTTCCGGAATTTATTTGTTATTGATTGATTATCAATTAGCTGTTGATTGGCTATGGATTGGCTATGGATTGGTTATCGATGACCGACTAAGTTAAAGTAGTCCCAACCATGCTTAGCTAGACTTAGAGAGGCTCAGCTTCGATAGTTCACAGGTGTATGTGTCATTGCGCTTGTACCCTTTCTGCACTATCGGCAGGATCGGCCCACATTTTTTGTGGACGACTAACGGAATAATGGCCGGCTTAACAGCTCCACTGTTAAAACGAAAATTTAAAAAACGACATTTGCATTGTCAAAACGCGGCTATTATATTACTCGTACCATCTAACAACCGCACAAACACGATCGTCAAACTTCAGCGATTCCTGCAACTCGGCACTCATTTACACCCGAAAGCAAGTTTTGATCGGGAGAGACACCTAAGCGGGTTGTACACCTCCGTAAGTTTTGATGACCTAAGGTTCTCTTGCAAGTACGGAAATGTCTCAGTCGGTCATGATGTACACATTTGTCTACTCCTTACATTCGAAATGGAGCTCCATTTTATTTCAGTGCTTTGAGTATTGCGACACAAAACCGCTTTGGTGAAGGCACTACCACGTTCAACATGCTGCTTTCCGTTAACGATGCCGAAAAAAAAAAGGTCATCTTTTTCTTCTTTCTGATTATGTTTGTAACCAATGAATGTGTTTTGAGCCGGTCAGTCTTCTTATTGCAACAAAAAAGGAAAAAGAAAACAACAACGCAATTTGAGTAATTGCACAATAAATCAGTATCTTACTTAACGGTGATTATGAGTACCAACAAGCAAATGTATAAAGCATCATCTTAATACAGATAACGGTCGCATTGCTAGGCTAATCATTTCTTTTTGCTTATTTATATATAGAAACATGGGAAAGCAGGCTACGTCAGAGCCGGATATCCCAATATGCCAAATTCGTTACACGAGGAACAACTGAAAAAGATAAGAAAAACAGTAAATATCACAAAGCGTGATACACACACTAACAAAAGTGGACGAAAACTGTCTCACCTACGGGAAGCAGCACCGAAAGCACAGTCCAGTAACTGTAGGATGGCCACTCGCTACACAGCAGTGACGGAGGCCACAGAAGTCTCTTCATATACACATAATGATAACACCATCGCAAGATCAGCTCGTCGAAAAAAAAATCACAGTGAAGAAGACAAAACAGTAATTGTAGGTGATCTCTGAGCTTAGTCTTCACTAAAAAACCTGTGCACAATGTGTGTGGTGAAGAGTGCAATGCACACAGCATTGAAAGCTCGACTCCATCAGGTATTTTGGAGGCATGCCCTGAAACCCAGAAGTAGCCTGTGTATGTAATTGAGTGTAATTTCCGGGTTTCATACCACGGCCTTCATGTGGTATCCTTGCGAGTTCCCGCGAGCGCTCACTCTGAGTACTGCCGTTCAACTTCACTGTATTAGCGACAACACCCCCATCATCCTACTAATGAATCGTAGAAATTGCAACCAGCTCAGCATTTGGACCGTTAACCTTTCGTTGCCTCAGAACACGTTATGCACGCTATGGCTCTAAGAGCTTTGGAGACCACGATTTGGAAGCCCACAGTCATGTTCGCGCATATTTCCTTGTCCTTACCCTTCCTCTCCGCCCCTTCTTCATAACATATTTTCCTTAAGGTTTATGATATTCCTTTCAAAACACCCTGTGAAGATACGACGGGCCGTCAGTTCTTGCCGCAATCAGATTGCTGATTTTAAAGATTGATAGCAATAATGAGGCACTATTAGCTGTTCTCGTTATATGCTATGCAGAGCTTTGACGCTAGCAGCACTATCTTATCGATGACTCATGCAAGTCATCATCCTCGATTATATAGGGCCGTCGAAAATTCTAAAAGACGTACACGCACATCAACGTTTTTCTTTCCTTTTCTTTTCGTTTTTTCATTTTTTTGTATTCGGAGGGGAGGAGGATGAGTGACATTCCCTTTTGTTATCCATCTTTTTTTTTCTGTTTTAACTACCGGGTGGCCAAAGCTTCGCTCCTTTGTTCGAGAAACCTGTTCATGTCTCACAGCGCGTTTGCTTTCCCTCACGCAACATAATAGCAAGGAGAAGAGACATATACAGGCAAATAACGGTACACCTATGGTTTTTGAGTCTGAAGGCTTGAGACATCTTTCTTTTATTTTCTTTACCATGATTGCTTGCTTTCTTTTATGGCGTGTAACTGAAATAGACAGCAAGATTCTGCGCTGCTGATGACAATTTAGGTTTTCTTGCTGGTAGCGACGACTATTCTGTAAAAAAGTTGTCACAGTTTCACCTGAAAGGCGAAGCATCAATTGCGGTAGCAAACTTGTAGAAAGCTGATATGGAGTAATGATATTAAAAATATTATTATGAAAGCTGATGGAGTAATGATATTAGCTTTATCAGCTGTATCAACTTGGACATTCAGCAGCATCGGCAACACGCAGAACTGTTGTCGACGCCGTCGGCGTTTTGCCCGCGTTAGCTCAAAATGCGTGCGGCGTTGGTGACTGTTGCCGGAGCCTCTGATATAAATAGGCACTTGGTGCCGCAGCTAAACGTCGCCTCCCTTCCCTCCCCCTCCCCCACGGCCTCTCGCGCGTCTGAAGAAGGCGCGTTTGCTCTACATATATGGTGATTGTAAAGGAGAAAAGAGACGCCTACTTCTGCAGCCCTTAAGCGAGCACGGCGCAGAACGCGCGTTTGTTCTCCGCCGTGCGTTCACTCCCCGTGAAAGACGCGCCCCTCGCGCCCTTTCACTCGCACATACAGCGTTCGGCGCGCGGCGACGATTTCATCTCCAAATGACGTCATACGGAACCTCACGGCGACGGCGACGGCGACGCCGACGGCAGAAATCTGCTTTTGAGTGTCCATATAATTGCTATCGCAATAAAACGGCGAAGGGAAGGGTGGGATAGCAGTGAAAGAACATAAACATAAGTTTGACTTCACACTGCTGGGGACACCGAAACGCCCACGAAAGAACTTCACAACACGACAAGGATATGTGCAGTGAAGTGCCTGTGCCGAAAGCTGTTGGGAAATATTTAGTGGCAGCAAAAAAGGTGGTAACAGCAACAAAGAGCTTAAACTGCAAGACCGCGGCCACTCGCAATAAAACACGCGCCCTATACGGACCGCAGCTGCGGTTTACGGTCACCTACACTGGTATTGTCTACGTGACACTGGCGTAAGCTACAATTAAAAGCGACACAAGAACTAAATTAGAGGCTATAAAAAAATTCTGGCAGAACCCATCTCACGATGAATCTCGACGTTAATGTGATTTCCATTAAAGCAACGCAGTGATACACAGTATTGCCAAATTCTTCACCTCTGTGTAGCCGACTTCCTCAATCTTCTGTTACCGGTATATTCTTCACTTCCCTGGAGCATAACGCTTCTCGCTCAGTGCACGCACTGGTTCCATTCGTTTCACTTCAGCTTCTTTCTCAACGGTTGCTTTTGATTCGGACTTTTTTCCTTTCTCGGTAGCTGACTTCAGCAGTTTTCTATTACCGACGTCTTCACTTCTTGCCTCTTGTTCTGCTTGTCCATTCGGCCAACTGCCCGGTGGCGCATGCTCATTCGGGAGAATTTGATAAGAATGTTCACATAATTAGTATCATATGCCCTGTTACACATGCTCAACGGCCCAAGTCGTCTATTCCGATACATGCCCAGTGGCACAAGTTGGCGTGAAATAAGTTAGATGCCTATGGACATGCTGAAAAGTGCGTGAAATTCCTAAACAATGCTAATCACATCAAACGTAGGGTGTACTACTGGAATACCAAATTCCCTGGTATTAAAGGGGACTTGGTGACTCGTAAAGGAGCCAGCATGCAAAATCTTACAAGTGGTAGTGGTACACTGAACTTCCCGCAACATCATGGCTGTTGGCAGCGTCTGCTGGGTGCCACGTAAGTGCACATCAGTGAAGGATGATTATATTGAGTTCAGGCGTACGCAATCACTTCACCACTTTTCGTAAATTATTTAGCACGAAAACAATCAAGATGAGCAATAAGACAATGTAATCAGCGACGTCACAGCATTGTCATTGACATGCCAGTAGCGCGTAAAATTAAGACCTTAAGGCCTCTCCTTCTCCACAACTAATGAACGCTGTCCCACGAAAGGCATAGCCTCCACAAGTAAAGACTTACTTTGTTTCTGTTGAGAGTTCCTTCAGCGCTGCGTATCATGGCCTCACTGCGTGATTCACAGTACAAATTCCTATGTTTTTCGGCTTTTGACGTGGGTTGTCGGTCGGCGGTTTTCGGTCGTCGGTTTCTCACTTGACGGGTACGACAGCCAGGTTCCAAGACCCACATCCAACCTGCACGGCGTACAACCCGCCCACATATTGTTGACTGATAAGTGCCTCTAAAGCACACGTACGGCAGTGAACAAAAAGATATGCTATTTTGCAATTGGGTCCTGTGAGCTCAACTGCTCGGAAGGCGCGTGCGCGTTATCCCAGACCGCTAACCTCAGACAATAGTGTCTTGAACGCCAGACTGCTACTGCACACTGCCATTAAACTTCATAGCCCCCCCACCATGTACAGGGTCGTCCATTCTTAGGGGAAACACGCGAGCGCGTGGCCACGTAGGGCGCTTCGATACCAAGGCACTGCTATCGAGCCGACTTATGGTGATGATGATGATTTATTGGCATTCCTTTTAAAACGGGCCGGTGACAAAAGGTTACCTAGCCTGTTTGATTTAACCGGGTATGCTATATAAGTTTTCATTCTATCATTTTTGTATTATTCTCCTTAATGTTGTTTTTTTTTCCTCCAAAACTCCTCTACCTGTCTTGTACCGCTACCTATGCCTGTAACAGATCCGGCCGTAAGAATCTGTTCCTTGCCCTGTTTTTTTTTTTTTCTTCTTTTTTTTTGCACCAATACCCTCTGCTTCTCTTGGTTATCTCGACTGCTGACGGGTTGATGCTTCCGTTCACTTTAAATCAAAAGAGTAAAGAAGCACTCGCAGAAAACCTGCCTTTTTTTACGTGTTGTGCGTTTATGAGGGACTTCTTGACGTTTCTCGTGACCGTTTTTATCACACGTTGAAAGTTAGAGGAGCTGATAGGCATACTACAAGCATGAATCTTTTGTACAACGATTTCGTCGTTCATTTTCCTCATGTCCAGTCTCTTTCGCTGTAGTCCTTGGATTAGTATACTTTCCTGGCTGAGCGAATTCATATATTCTCAAATCCTAGACTGTAAACTATCATTACTTCGTTGATATAGCACTGCTCCACTGACTTTCGATGTTTTATAAACACGGTCCCGAAAAATGCCAAGAAGTCTCTCATAAACGCACAACACGTAAAAAAAAGCAGGTTTTCTGCGAGCACTTCTTTACTCTTTTGAGCTGTTTCTTCTGCGACAGGTGATAACACCCAGCATTTCACCGTACGGTGATACAAAATACTTTCATTCGGGCATGCTGCACCGTGATGTAAGCACAGTTACGACACCAGCATGAGGCGAGGTTTCGCACGCGCCGGCGCAGTAGCAGATGACATGCCATAGCTGACCAGCCTTTAGCTCTGAACGCGCACGTGCGAGCAGTTCGTCCAGCCGCCGGATCCGGCTCACATGTTACCCCTAAGAATGGACGACCCTGTACATAATTCGCGTATTCCATGGAATGCATGACGAGGAAGCGGTAATATCAACCGGTAGTGATATTACGTGCGCGCTGGGGCGAGAAATGTTAATGATGGGTGGGGAGGTTAGCCGAGGAAAAGGTGTGACATGCTACTACCGGTTTAATATATAACATTAGATCAAAGGACGGAAGAATATAAAGAAAGCGGACCCATCTAATCGCACAAAAATATGGAAACGGGCAGCGTTGAGCACCATAAAGTGAACAAAGTGAAAAGTCGATCTTTACGCAACCGTCAAACAAAATGTTATTCATCTCTTTCGCGGAGCCAAAAACACCGAGATGGATAACATTTTGATTATTCTGTGCCGTTCTTAATTGTTCACACACCTCTCCTAACGAATCTTCCATAGACAGGCACCATACTTCACCTTCGTCCTCGAAACATCGCTGTGTCGACGTTTCAAACTGTGCATTCGCCAGATTTGATTTCTGCATTACGGCATAGCTTGCGAACTGTACAGTGCATAAACATAAACATTGCATGACGCTAAACTTGCAACTTGAGTGGGCATAAACTTAAACAGTCCATGAGATTATGCGTTGCAAGGGATGATAATAAGTACTATTGCACGCATCGCATTTAGTTGCATAATATTTAATTAACCGCTTCATAATGTTTTGTTTCAGATACGTTAGAGCAGATGCGTTTCATGTGCACAATTTTGTTTTTCAACGACATCTCATTCCGCAAACATTTGTTCAGTGCTTCGTTATGGGGCTGGAAAGTCGCTGCATAATTTTTTCTGCCTTCTTTTTTTTTTGTCGCATTAATGATACTTTTCATAATACCCGTATGCTGTAGCAGATGCGTGAGTTTGCTGGTTTGCATTATGCTATATCACATTGTGTGCCATAAAAGCAAGGTCGCTGTATCCATTCGAAGTCATTGATTTCATGAAAAAAGAATACCATGTCACAAATGCTCTGTTCTGTGTCCCAATTGAAGTGGCTAGATGAGTATTGAGGGAGAGAGAAATGAAAAAAAAACATTTTTATTACCGACTTTTGGCTCAATGTGGCTATATCAGGTTCATCGCTTTTAATATATATACCTCAGTTCACGCGGAAGTGCAGACAGATGTGCTGCTACTGACAGCATGTTTCCAAAAGGAACTGAATAATGCGGTACACGTTACTCGTTAGAGAATCACCAGCTTAAGATTCAGCAGATGTATCCGGTGGCTCGCTTTGCTGCCTCTGCTCACGCGGTAGCATCCACTCATTATTTCGGCATGTTGATATTTTCTTGTAATTCATTCTTCTTCCGCTTACTGAAGTCCTCGTTTTGGCATTTTCAGTCACAACGCTAACATGCGATAGGCTGATTTCGTTATTCATGACATCGAAAAAAAATATCATCACTTGCAAGCACACGAATTCCTCAGGAAGTAAATAAATGAACAAAAGGTCTCTTTCGCATATTTCAAAGAAACAATGAATCTATATTTAGCCCAAAACTTGGATTCTCTGCAAGGGTTTATCTGCCAAAAAGATTGTGTCGCAAGACGGGTCGATGCCATTTGAGTAATGCATGCCCACAGAACGACGCGTTCGCAAATAAAGTTGCTTACTGGGTGGCTCCCCGCTCACTGCTACCTCGTTGAACGTCAATTGCATTTTTTGTCACTGGCAAGTAATATTAGGTGTATATCATAACGCAGAGAAAAAGTGGTAAGAAGGAAATACTAAGACTGAGCTTGCGGAAGATGTCATCTACGCGTTTGAGACGGTAGCCCCTCTTGCAGAATTCCAAATCGATTGAAGCAACAAGCTTTGGCTCAAGGTATCGGATCAGCCGAACACCACTATAAGGTCAAGGGGTGCGGCAAAGAATGGTCAATTTAGCGCCGTGATTTCAGGCCATCTGTGACTAGACACAATCACGAATATTTAAACCAATTGAGGATCCTTGCCTCTCTACGCCTAGTGGAAGAAAATATTAATCAGCACACGCTTGATTGTTTGAGGGGAAGTAGAGTAAGCCATGGGGTATGTTGTGCACATATGTTGTTATAACTAGAATAGCTACCAGAGTCGAAAAATAGGCCTTACAAGTTAAGCCACTGTTTTGTCATGAACTGTATATTCTATATAAAAAAAAGAAAGATACGACCACTTTTACTCGTAAGAAGAAAAGTGTCGTATGGGAAAAAATTGACCAGTTTGCGTATACCCGAAAGTTTGACAGGCGCTTTATCAACTTCTGCCGTAGTTATACAATTAGGCCACGGGAGTTATGTGCGGCATACGAGCTGACAATATTGCAATTTTGTGTGCTTTTATTTTTATTCCCATGTCGTTAGTATTGTGGTTTACCGAATAGGCTGTGTCAGTTTAGCGCGAAATCTCGCGCAGCCGCAAGAGCACTTCCAACATTCTCTGAACGAGTGTTTTCTTTATGTCTCGATTATACCTGAAGCTCAAAATGTTTGTTTTTCAAACAATCAAGACAGAAGTGTAAATACACAGCACTTTAAGACATATTTGTCATTATCGTCCCCTTCTGAGCACGCGCAAATCTTGCTTCTAGCTCAGGCGTGAAATCTGGGCTCGCAATTTACCGAAAGTTGGCATTCTAGTCTGTGGTATTCGTAAGTCTTGACCCTTCTCCGAGTCTCATAGGTCAAACACTTGATTTGCCTTGTACCACTATTCCTCTGTTGGCTTTTCTTCAGGCGCCTTAATCCCAGTCGCAGAAGAGTCGCGCCCAGTGAACGTGGTGAGAATCTGAGGGGGGCCTTTTCTGGTGAGAACGTCACGGTGAGAACCTGGCTTGCTTCAACGGATTCTGAGAAAAACTGCCGAGAAAGGAAAACGAAATAGAAGAAAGAATAAATGGGTGTCCGGACACTGCCAGCCACAAACTACACAAGAAGAACAAACGTGAGAGAGTGTCATCCCCGCAGAATAAAGGCCTTCGAATCCCCTAGCAAATCCCGTGGAACACGTAACCCCGTGGGGCTTCACGGCCATGTCATCGCGAGCCCGACGGTCTGCTCTAGACTGAGCAAGGAGTGGTCTTCGCAGAGGAAGAGGGGCAGGAAAGATACATTCAACGCCGCAAGATAGATAGTAGTAGAGTTTCGACATGAAGGGGACGGCCTTGGAAGCGGCGAGAAAAGAGCGCCGTGGGCGGCCATCTATCTAAAGCTGGGGCGAAGGCGATTTGCAGGGTCGAGAAGAGAAATCCCGAGTAACGGAAGCCCATAGAAGGTTGCAAGAAAGGTCCATCTGAATTCCCTTCGTAGCCCATATAGAGGCTTCCTTTACACCGGTGCGTGCGTGCTATGCCTGAGCAACGTGCAATCCCCCTGTGTGGATCTATCTACCATCTACCTCTTCATTTATCTTCTACGTATTAGCGCTGTTCTGTTTGTTTACGAGGTGACGTCATTGCCAAAAGCTCACGACATGAGTGCGTCATTCTCCAACGTGGTCAGCATTCATCGTGCCTCCCTACCATCGGGCTTCACACACTCGGAGCGTTCACCGTCAGCGTTGTGGTGTTTAAAATAAACTGAAGTACGCCTCTCCGTTCCGAGAATAAGAAAGAAGACTGAGTCACTGCCAGGGATATAGAGCAGAAAACTGTTACCACGTCGACGATAACCACAGTGGAACTTCTTTTCTTCTCCTAGTCTTCTCCTTCCCTTTTCCCTTCCTCCACTGTAGGGTAGCAAGCCGGGCTCAGTCCTGGTTAACCTCCTTACTTTCATTTATCATTTTCCCTCTCTAGCCAACAGGAGTGCCTATTTTCTCTGCATGCCTACACATATCTGTAGTGCTTCTGGCGCGTTTGTGTGTGCGTGCGTGCGTGCGTGTGTGTGTGTGTGTGTGTCTGTGTGTGTGTGTGTGCGTGCGTGCGTGCGTGCGTGCGTGCGCGTGTGTGTGTGTATGTTTCAGTGGAGCAACGCTGACATCCCCTTGTCATGCCTGATGAAACTGCGCAATAGCTGTAATGTAAATCAAAGGCCGCTGCCGCTGAACGTAGCTTAGTTCCTGCCCAATGACGAGGGTGTGAAACACGTGACACAATCCACGTAACACATTTTCTTTAAATGTCTAAGCATTTCTGTGCCTAGCCAACGAGGAAACCCGTCCGTCACGTAAAAAGACCGCTTTAGGGCCCGCAGCAGCGAGCGAATTCACCGTTCGGCTGCCTCTCGCTTAAACACGAACTAAGCGGCGCGAACACAGCGCACACGAAGCTATCAGCACTAGACGCCCTCTGTCCCAATGTTAAATCGCTTTCAAGATAAGGCCCGCGCAGCCCCGCGATGCGCAGCCGCCGCTGGAGTACGGTTGATCACGGTTCATGATGATTCGACGGAGATGGATAAGGCGCTAAAGAGCGATAACGGCTTATAATAATTGGGACGTCATCAACGGATCTGGCGCCGCCAGCTGCAGTAGTTTACTTGCGTCATCAATTCACCTTGTGCCGCCGCCCGCAGCAGAATATCCCTCCTGAAGCCGGCCTGTTCTCTTGGTTGACTGAAGTCAAGTGTTGCCCTGATTCTATTGGAAATTATCTTGGTGAATATTTTATACAATACTGAAAGTAAGCTAATGGGTATATAATTCTTCAATTCTTTAACGTCTCCCTTCTTATGGATGAGTATAATGTTGGCGTTCTTCCAGCTTTCTGGTACACTCGAAGTCATGAGGCATTGCGTATAAAGGGCCGCAAGCTTTTCAAGTATGATATTTCCTCCATCCTTGATTAAAGCGACTGTTATTCCATCTTCTCCAGCAGCTTTTCTCTGTTCATGTCTTTCAAGGACCTTCTAACTTCATCGCTAGTTATAGAAGGGCCTCTGTATCCTGTTCATCACTACTTCGAATGAAAGTAGCTTGGCTGCTCTTGGCATTGTACAAGTCAGTATAGAATTCTTCCACTGATTTTACTATGTCATCGCAATTGCTGATGATATTAGCCTGCTTATCCTTCAGTGCATACATTTTGCCTTGTCCTATGCCTAGTTTTCTGCTCACTGATGTCATGCTGCGTCCGTATTTTACTGCTTCGTTAATCTTTCTCACGTTATAATTTCTGATACCCCTTACTTTCTTCTTGTTTATCAGTTTCGACAGTTCAGCGAACTCTATCTGACCTCTCGAGTTTGACACTTGCAAGTTTTGCCGTTTCTTTATTAGGTACTTTGTTCCTTGCGAGAGCTTACCTACTGGTTGCCTTGGTGCCTTACCTCCCATTTCAATTGCTGCTTCTGAGATCAACCTAGTTACGGTTTCATTCATTACCTGTATGTTGTCTTTATCTTCCTGTTCTAAAGTTGCATATTTGTTTGCGAGCACCAGCCTGAATTGGTCTGCTTTTACTCTTACTGCGTCTAGGTTGGCATGTTTCTTCATGACTAACTTTATTGTTCCTGTCTTCAAATTGAGAGAAATCCTAGACCTCACTAACCTATGGTCACTGCACTTTACCCTACCTAACACTTCTACATCCTGCACTATGCTGGGATCGGCAGAGAGTATGAAATCTATTTCATTCTTTGTTTTCCCATTTTGGCTTTTCCAGGTCCACTACCTATTGCTGCGGTTCCTGAAGAAGGTATTCATTATCCGCAGCCTATTCCTTTCCGCGAATCCTACCAACATCTCTGATCTAGTGCTCCTAGAATCGATGCCGTAGTTGCCAATTGTTTGCTCCCCACCAGCCTGCTGTTTCCCCACTTTTGCATTGAAGTCGCCCATTACTGCAGTATACTGAGTTTGAACCTTTCTCATTGCTAATTAAACATCTTCATAAAACTGTTCTTTTTCTTAATAATCGTGACTGGAGGTTGGGGCATAGGCTTATACTACCTTCATTCTATACCTCCTATTAAGCTTTAGTACGACGACTGCTAACCTCTCATTAATGCTGTAGAATTCATCAATGTTGCCCGCTGTGTCCATATGGGCTAGAAATCCTACCCCCAATTCTCTCTTATCTGGAAGACCTCTGTAGCTGAGGACGTGGCCGTTAGTCAGTACTGTATAAGCCTCACCAGTTCTTCTAACCTCACTAAAGCCAATAATATCCCAAGCAATACCTGATAATTCTTCAAATAGCCCTGCAAAACCAGCCTCACTCGATAGGGTGTGCGTGTTGAACGCTTCCAGGTTCAGTTTCCATTGGCGGCCTGTCCGGACCCAGAGATTCTTAGCACCCTCTGCCGCGTAGCAGGTCTGACCGCCGCCTTGGTCAGGTGCTCCGCAGCCACTGGGGACTGAGGGCCATGGGTTATTTGTCGGAGTCATTAGGGAGGTAGCAGCCGAATACTGCACCAGGGAGGCCAATTCCTGTTCTGGTGAGGGAGTGACTTGGTTGAAGCTTAGTGGGCTTTCCTAATTTGGTTGCACTTTGACTATAGTATAGCCCCATTAGCTCTCGGCAAATTTTTTTATGCCGGTGTCAGGTGCCACTCCACGCCTGAAATTGTAGTGGACACGAGGAGGATTTGGACTTACAACCTTCAGCATAAGCTGAAGCTGAAGATAGTGCTTAGCCTAGCCCAAATACGTGGCCAATACCTTGCGATAGCGAATCGATAACCAATCATTAGCTAATCGATAATTGATCAATAATCAATAAATTCCGAAAATGCTGGGGTTTACTTGGTAGTGCTTAGCCTAGCTCAAAATCCAGGACTAGCTAGGTCCCCATCAGCTCCGCTGTATCTTTAGCATTATGCCTCCAGTGCAAGCTACGCAATTTTTTTTTTGACTTGGACGTTGTACAAAAAAAAAAAAAAACCCGCTACCAATCACCTGCGGCTGCTGACCGGACTCCGATGTGTGTTATTTATAGGTGGCTATCAGGCCGCTGAACAGGCGCTGCTTCGGCGACAGGCATAGAACCGAATTCGCCGCAGGGGCTATTGGCGAAATGTGCGAGTGTCCCTTGTGGTCTCGGGCTCAGCTGCAAAGAAAGCGTTATCGCTGCCAATCGGCTATTTGTAAATCTTGGATCTGTACCTGTGTCTGCACAGTAAACACTTTTGCGTGCCTCATATGTGTAGACATAGACGTAGACATAATGTCGGTGTCTCAAATGTGTAAGCATAGGCCACGGCCGACACAGACGTGTCGCAAAGCTCGAACATGGGTCCCTTGAGGGATCGTACGTGTATAGCGACATCTATCGATTTTCCTTTCTCTCGTGCCCCTTTATGCTGGGCTTCGGCTTCGCCACCGATTCTCGCGGACCGCAGACGCAGCCCACGGGTGCACGGATGAGGAAATGCTCGACACTAATGTAAATATAACTGTTCTCGGCAATACTTAACTATGTTGTCTTAGGCACGGGGTCACCAATGGCCTTGTTCTACCGTGAGAACTCTCACTCAACAAAGGCACACTATGATACCGGTGATAATTTAGCAAAAGGATATCGGTGATTGTACAACGAAAAAATAACCGCTTCCTTGCCATATGCTGGTAAAAATAGGTACAATGTGGCTCTAGTACTGCTGGGCATATTTCACACTTTTGAAGTCGCAAATGTTACGTAGCATTTCAGCAGGCCTCTTTAAGGATCATTTTCTTTTCGCAACACAAGGACCGGGACTGTTCTCTTAAAAGCTATACGGAAATGGCGAATACAAAAAAAAAAAATCCCAGATGTAGGTAGTTAGCAACCCGCAGCAGAGTTTTCTGATATGCTGCACGGAAACAAAATGCAGAAGGTCTACAAACGCCGCTGTCCTTTCTTGTTAGTTCATGTTCAGAGAGCGGAACGTTAACGAGTTCGAACGGGCTAACTTATAAACCTTGATGCTGAAAGCTGAATGGTCGGCTCCGTGTTAGACGCTGGGCCATGGCAGCACCTGGTGCGGAAGAAATTCTTATTATTACTATTTGATTTGAAAATATATATACATTTGACCGGAAAGGGAAAGCGAGGAGCAGGCTAGCAGTCGAAGCTGTAGGCGGCACACGCGATAGCGCAGCCAAGCATGTCGTACTATTCTGGATGGCAATTTCATATCGAGTCGATGTGACCCAAGTCAATGAAGAATTGAAGCTGCATAAACATAGCAAGGAATCATTCATAGTACTCTTAAAAGAGATGAAAAATCCTACGCTTGCGTAGTTCAAGTGCAGTGCTAATGCAGCTCGACTAGCGTGAAACCTGGGGAAGTGCGAAGCAGTGATGTGCCAGCGTTGTCGCTCGATGCGCGCCTGCGGCTCGGCGTCCATGGCACAAAGGAAGTCCCGGAGCGTGTCAACTGCTTATAAAGCCCTGCTTCTTCTCTCTTGCCACACGGCGCGCGCTTATCGGGTGCTGGAGTAGCGCTGGAGTGATGAGGAATCGAGCACTTGTGGGGTGGGTGCGCCCTCTCTTGCGCGGCGCTGGTACCAGACTGGCGTTTGCGAAACGATCTTCACGAGCTTTTGCTAATTAATGCGCTTAATGCTTGATTATTCCCATATTTTCAATTGTTCTGAATCATGTTAGTTTATTTTAGAACCAATTTTGATCTGTTCTGCACTTGTCTTGATCCTGTTTTGAGAACTTGTTTCGAGAACTTGTTGTTTCGGACAGGCGTTGTGCAGCTCCGACTGCATACCAGCTTGTGTCGGCCTATTCTCAAGTTCCCGCGAATATAGTTGCCACTTTAAACGACAGTGTTTTTTACCAGGGTTCAACATCAACTCCCTCTAACGGATGTTACGTCAGCGCGAACGCGTAAAATGTGCTCTAGCTTGACAGGGATGGCGCCGCCATCTAGGAGTGGTGAAGGGAATTACGGCATCATGACGCTAACGAGCGCCGACAGCGAGCGCTTCGGTAGTCTCAGCGCAGCGGTGGATCCAACGCGGTGTAGCCTGGTGTAGGCGGTGTATAGGCCTTCTGCTGAAGTGACGACTCAGTTTCCGGACATGGTTTGTCTGTCGTGTCTGATTAGCCTGTTCTGCCTCGTCACCTACCGAGTGCAGCTTCAACAAGCATCAGCAGTGCTTACACGCCGCCTACTGATTCGCTTGTAATGACAGCAGCAAAGAAAAACTGCTGCGCTAAGCGGCCAGAAGGGCAGCGACGTCAACGGGCGAATCTCGCTTCGGTCCGGCGAGAGACACGGCCGCGTGAAGCAGAACGCCTTCGCGCGTTCGCGGGAGCACGCTGCGAACTCTGCCACTCGCGTTCCTGAAACTGAGAGCGTCGCAACTCAACTGGCTGCTCAAGACACTACGGAACCGCAGCAAAATGCTCGTACCTTCGCAGAAGCGACTCGGCAGCAGGACGACGCTCGCCAAGCAAACCTGCAACACGGTTGCCGACCGGCAAATCCTGCGCCTTTCGCTGCAGCTGACCGTGAGTTGACGAAGCAAAAATGCAACAGCTTTTATGAAGACGCGTTTCACTTTCGTGTTCTACCGATTCCTATGAAAGGGGGATTAACCATATCTTTTTCAATTAATTCGGCCCAACTGTTTTCTAACTACAATTACGTGCCTCAGTGTGCCGTCGCTTATGTGTATAACACACTGACTCTGAGGCTAAGTATTATTTTGAAATCACACAAATTTATGAACTAGAACACCACAGCTCACCTTGCGTCACAGCAAAATCTGAACATAGCTAAACACTAAACGTTGCTGGAGGCTGGTTGACGCAATGGCCAACGCTGCGCGCTTGTGTGTGTATGTGTGGGTGGACTGCATCTAACAAATTATATAAGTAACTAGTTCTGTTTCACTTTCCCTGTTTAGAGGGTGCCGTGTGGCGTTCAGTACAGATGTGCTCACGCTGATTGTGTTTAATAACGCGTTAGTAGAAAGACGGCACTTCTTGCCTCTCTTTTCTTCTAATTCATGCTTAGTGCCCGCTGTTTCAGTACAACCGACTATGATATGTGATAATGTGCACTAGTGAACAAAGTTCCAGTGAACGAAGTTCCATTCGACAAAGCTTATTGACACTTTAACATGGTACATCAGTTATACCCGCCAAATAAGCGCCTCAGGTTTTAGTCGGAGAGGACGCCATTTAACAAGAGGCTCATGTTCCCGCTGACGTAGATCGCATATGTATGCTTAATGTCAAAACGTTTGCGACCTGCGCGATAACTGCTTGCAATGTGCGCCTAATTACTACCGTAGCTTTAAAATACCAGTGGTGAGAGGGAGATTCAGATCCTTTGGCTAGTATCATTTGCTTTTTGTTACGTGTAAGTCCTCATTCTAGCAATTATGAATTTAGCTTTTGTTAAGGAAATTGTAAAAGGAAACAGCACGAATACATGCATGGAATATTATTGTTGAAAAGTCAGAGGTCATCTGCTTACTTACTAACTCAGTAATTTATATATTTTTAGAGAACTCTGAATTTGTGTTCAGGGCGCTTTAGAGACATACGTTCATTATCCACATAACATAAAGCAATCGAAAATTTAAACTTAATAAAGTAGGCCAAGTTAGCGCACACTTCGCTTCTCTGTAGTGCAGTAAAGAGCCTCTATGCAGCGCAATCATCTGAAACTATACAGAGAATTTAAACTGCACGCATAAATGAAGTAATGTACATAAAATGTGTATAGCAACGGAACCAGAACGCACAATAAGTGTTTTTCTTGACCCTTTGCGCACAGACAAATGACTTGGCCGCAATTTGCTTTCAGCTATAGGACAGAAGACTAGTCCCTTAAATGTCAATACGGGTAAAAGTAAATAGGTCAATCAACGCTTGACATGGAACTGCTGTTGAAGAGAAAGCAACGCTGGCACACTTCCTGTTTGTGGACTTAGTGTGCGTCTCTCCAAGTGCATGGCAATGTTCAACTTTGTCGCTTCCGTCAGCTCTCGGATGTTTCCACGGTCACTGCCCCGGCGATTGACGAGCCGTCAACCTAGTTTCAGCTTTTCTCTCAGAGCTATCCAATATGGAATGCCACATGCCGGAACTGAGAAGAACAAAATACATGTAGGAGGGAAGGCCAACAAAATAAAAAGGCAACCTAATTTCTAAACGTTCATGCGGAGTACGTAACCCGGAAGTGTGGAGGGTAGCGCAGCGTCAGTTCTAACTTTTGAAGTAATCCGATTTAGTGCATTCGCCTCTTTTCTGCACTGTACATAGAGCACTGACTTCTGATACACTTGATTAAATGAGTGGCATTTCTTGGTTGAAAAAACAAACACAACTAAACGTTCTTTGCATAAAACAGCGACAAAGAGGCCTTGTTGAAGCAAGTTCAGGGTTCAGGACCCGTATTCAGAAAAAGGTTCTCACGCTAAAACTGCATAGAATAGCGGATGCCAACCAGCGAAGGCGGTCGGACAATGGCAAACAGCATGAACGAAAGCAAAGCTTCCTGAATTCGGCCCAATGTCTCTCCTGCAGACGCTGACACACGTGTGCTCTTCGCTGGTGCAGGGACTACCATCTACTTGGCCTGCGGTAAACTACACTCGACGAATGTTTGTACACCAGTTTAGGTTGTTTCTGTTTTGAAATGGCAAGACCTCACACACTTTTATTGCGATAGCAATTATATGGACACTCCAAAGCAGATTTCTGCCGTCGTCGTCGCCGTCGCCGTTGCCGTGAGGTTCCGTATGACGTCAATGGAGATGAAATCGTCGCCGCGCGCCGCCGAACGCTGTATGTGTGAGTGAAAGGGCGCGAGGGACGCGCTCTTTCACGGGGAGTGAACCCACGGCGGAGAACAAACGCGCGTTCTGCGCCGTGCTTCCTTAAGGGCTGCAGAAGTAGGCGTCTCTTTCCTCCTTTACAATCACCATATATGTAGAGTAAACGCGCCTTCTTACGACGCGCGAAAAGCGGTGGGGGAGGGGGGGAGGGGGAGGGAAAGGAGGTGACTTTTAGCTGCGGCACCAAGTGCCTATTTATATCAAAGGCTCCGGCAACAGTCAGCAACGCCGCACGCATTTTGTGCGAACGCGGGCAAAACGCCGACGGCGTCGACATTAGTTCTGCGTGTTGCCGGTGCTGCTGCATGTCCAAGTTTATACAGCTGATAAAGCTACTATCATTACTCCGTATAGCTCTCTACAAATTTGCTATCGCAATTGATGCTTCGCCTTTCAGGTGAAACTGCGACCACTTTTTTCTTCTATTTTAACATTCTTTAGTAGCATGACGTGCACTGAGCGGCCAAGCTGCACGTGGCATGTACGGTGTGCGTGCGTGCGTGCGTGCGTGCGTGCGTGCGTGCGTGCGTGCGTGCGTGTGTGCGTGCGTGTTCTATGTTTCTGTTTCCTCCTTGCTGCAGAATTGGCAGGCGTTGTGCCCCTTCCGGGGGCAGTTGCCCGCCTGCTCCTAGCTTGGGATCCTAGCTGCTCCTAGCTTGGGAAACGAAGAAGCAGAAATCAATTTGCAGATTATCGCGACGAAAACGTCAAGACTGAATAACGTGGGAAACAAAAACATCTCGTGGCATGAAGGCATGTAAGGCGTCCTCAATAAATTTCGGCAAACAGAACAACGTGACTGTAAAGAATGTAGATATAAAAATGCAAACAATGACGGTGATTTTAGCATTGTAGTGTGAACGCACTCGTGGTCTCCCCGGAAGGATGTTGGCATCTTTAATCAACCATGGGGCTCCGGACTAGAGTGTTCGGAAGTTTGTAGCTTCTGCGAAACCTAAATACCTGCTGATCCTAAAAAAAATAAAGTTCGACAGCAACCAGAACAATGAACGTACTTCAAAGGAAGTACCACTTCACATCACCGCAGTGACTGAAGCTCGTTGGCTTTATAGTCGATTGGAGCGCGCTAGAGAGACACATTCTCTTGCAGATTCGAACACTGAACAGAAAATAAATGAAAATATAATGAATGATTAACACCCATTCTTGTTCATTTATTTTTAAAGGCGTACGAAATGAATAATTAAGATGTCCGGAATAAGTAAGGAGAGTGTTATGTCTGTGCGATATAGATTGCTTGTTGTCTTTTACCTCTGAGTTCCATCAGTTCGGCCAAATTGTAGGCCTTTCATCGCTACTTTTCTATCATTGTTTGTGGAAGAAATTTTAAGCACCAATCTAACTTTCAGTCTAAAAAACGAAAGCGTTTACTTCAAAGATTTACATTAAAAACGTGTTTGCTTTTAATCGAGATTTGCTGGATATTTAAAAAAACGTGTCATCACTTTATCACTTTCCAATTTTGTCAAATGTTTACGTATAAATAATTCACGTGAGCAGTCAAATTTAGGGAAGAAAGAAAGGACTAGGGCTCCGGGGTAGTGAAACAAACGCACACGTCGTCCACGTGTCCCGTTTAAAACCGTACTGTTCATCAAGTTCGCCATCATTATAATAAGCGCCGGGATGGAGCTCCAACCTCGAGGGGTTATGTTACGGTGCACTCGGACAGGACCATGCGCAAGAAAGAGACGAAGAAGAACTGAACTGGCAGACTGCCTGCTGGAGCTGTGGCCTTTGTACCCGACTGCGCGTTTACCGCTAACTTTTCGGCATGTAAATAGTTAGTAAATAGCACAAACACTATATACGTTTGTGCATCGGGCTTCCTCTTCGTAACAATATTGCAACAACATGTTAACATGGTGCACGAAATTTTGTCCGGTTGTTGTTCTTGCTTCCCATTTTCTTGTTCTGTTTGTTTTGTTTTGTTTTTCTTTTGTTTGTTTTTTTCAACTAGAGGGGAAGGATACTGGAATCCTTTATGACATAACAGGCTTGCGATCCCGAGCATCCCGGGCACTTTAAGAAGCAGTGCGTGGCGCATCAAGATTTTATTGCTGTCCTACATCACCAAAGCCCCAAGGAGTGGTCCAGTCGCCGCATGGGTCGAGGAAAACTTTGGCGAAGTAGTCCCCTGCGGGCTATTTTCTCTGCACGAAGATGTCAACGCACGTTCGGTTGTTCTCGCTGTCTCTATCTGCGCAGGCTCCAAGCCAGCGGCCGAAATTATACTTTAACAACACCGACCCGTGGTGAAAACTAATAACATACTTAGAGAAAATAAATTTGTTTATTGAGTGAACCCGCTCTCAATATAACGAAGAGAACAGTCTTTCACGCATGTTACTGTGAGGCAAACACAGCTTCACAAACAAATGTTGTCCATGCAACAGCTAGTGCACGTCTCCAAGCCTCTGAATACAATAACTTTAATAAATGTTCGGTCTTACCAACTCCATGTTGTGTAGCAAAGTCTACGTGCCGCACCATCCAAACACGAACTGCTGGGCGTTGCATGTCTGCTTGCGGCCATCTGAGAAGTGTGGCGCAGCAGAATGGCTGATCATATATAGGACAGATCGTGTACACATGTAACCTGCAGCCTTCTTAGCACCATCAGTGCCAATCGGTAGCAATGCAAGCACCCTACTGGAAGGCTTGCATATAATATGACAAAATATTGCAAAAGTATGACAAAATATTAGAAACAGGTTGCTGAAAGTGTGTATGGGTGCAACAACGTCTTAACACCTTCCTTGTGCTATCTTGGGTGTAAAATGTTTACTCTGCACTTGGTTTAAACCCCAGGGCATGTTTGAGTTTCGAGATGACCGCCATAAGGTTAGCGGTTAATATGGAATGGCCGACAGCCCTGCTTGCGAGAACTGTGGATGCCAGCAGACGATCACACACCTCCCCTGTGACTGTCCCCGTTAAAATGTGGCAAGAAAAGTGCTCGCGACCGCGCTCGAAAAACTGGACAATCACCCCATCACAGAGGAAAAGTTCTAGGACACTTGTACAGACGGGTTTCGGCACTCAAGGCTTTAAGGGCTTTGCTCAAGTTCTTAAGGGCTTGTGAATTGTGCGACCGACTTTGAACGTTGTAGCGCGCAGCATCGCGTTATTGTGTGAACTTGCCTGAGTTTATTTTTTAATTGTTCCTTCTATCACCTTTCATTCCCTTTACACCTTTCTCCAGCACAAGATAGCCAGCCGGTACTTACACTAACCTCCCTGTCTTTCGTTTCCTTTCTCTCTCCCTCTCTTGTCCTTGAATTGAAGGTCTGTTTTCAGAAAGAAACAAAAAAATACTGTGCGAAATTCATCAACGATGATTGTCAATGTAAGCGAATAGCCGAACGCTTTTAGAAGGCTATACGCTCTGTTTAAAGAATGATGCGCTGATGTCGTATATATGTTGCAGTAAGGATATTTAGGAGCTCTTGTTTCATTGCGTAATCTTGTGGAGAACAGCCGTTAACAGCACATCTGTAAAGTCAGCATAGGTAGCTGTTGGCTAAGGCTTAGCGCTGCTCAGATCGAGGTAACGAGTTCATTCTCGGGCCGCATTACTGCAAAAATGCTCGTGAGAACGGGCCAAAGATCTTCACTTAAAGATAAAGAAAACAGCAACAGCGCATTGCCTGAATCACTCACACAATGAATCCGCCTACGGGCTGACTGGCTCACACTGAGCAAGCAAGCTGACAAGGCTCTTGCCGTATTGTCGCTTTTAGCCAAGGTGACGCGTAGAACAGCTTTGTTTTTCGATTCTGTACGAGAGCCTTCAGCACTCTCAATTGAAGAAACAGGCACGCATGTCGTGAGGACAAACTGGTGAGCGCATGGGCTCCTGACGCTGCCTTAACATTTTTGCCCACATGTTAAATATGTATTGGGTTATGTTTGAAAACCTTACTCGCACTTAATTTGATTCATCAAGTTTAAAGTCCCAAAGCAATCTCGGCGCTATAAGAGACGCCGTAGTGGAGCGAGGGCTCAGGATTAATTTGGCCAGCTGGGGTTCATTACCGTGCAGCAAAATCTAAGAACAAGAGCGTTCTTGCATTTCGCCCCCATCAAATAGTGGCCGCAGCGCCCGGGAATCGAACCCACGACCTCGGGCTCAGCAACGGAACTCCATAGCCACTGAGCCACCACGTTGGGTATTCGCATTACGCGAGTAGTTGACAAGTGACATGACAATTCGTCAAGCGTGTTCAATCTTCATTCAACCGAGCCCAGTACACCACTTGTAGAAGGTGGAATGCGTGATCAATGCTCAGAGAACAAAGAAGCGACGAAATAGAACAATAAATAAAGAAATAAAACCGATATAGATCAAACTCAATGCCTTGCAAGTCCTTTCAAAGACTAAACCATTACAAGAGAAACCAGGTCGCGTATTTTTGTTCCCACGGATATGTATCGTGAGAAACGTAAGCGCGATACTTTTCAGACTCCGTTCGGGGCGTCTTAGGCCTCGGGCACTCAAGGTGTAGGCCGTGTGTTCACGCATGCAAGCAAGTCACGCACCATGGCAACAAAATGCGTCGCCACTTCTCAACTATGCGGTTCTCTTCTCTTTTCCGTGCAAATACGCCGAGCCGTCAACTCACCCTTCACGGAGGAGCTCGTTCAGAGGTAACTGCGCGTGCTTCCAGTACCGGTTTGATGGAATCTTTCAATATCTCACTCTCGCTTTGCTTCGAGCTGCTTTTTTTCCTCATACAGAAGCTCCGTCATCTTTCTGGTTGCTTTTGTGACGCTCCATCGGCATTTCGCCTTGGAAATGAGGCTGCGTGAAAAAAGGGTCCTTTTCGTTTTGATTTAAAGCCTCTCGAAAGCAATTGCTATATGATAATTTTCTCTTTGCGTTTTGTCTGCGAATATGTCTGTCAATCGATGTAGTGGTTGGTGTAGCATGGATTTATTTCCTGCTCTAAGAGTAAGTGTTAGTACGTGTGGCCCTTTAAAGTATCGTAAGTGTTAGTAAGTGGCCCTTTAAATATTACCGATTGCATACAGTCGCCTTAAGGACAATCTAAACAGAAACCTTGCTTCATAAAATACAATTAGCACGACGCAGTACAGTTCTGTGAAGTTGAGGGCACGACAATGTTTTGCAATAATCACGTGCTACATGAGAAAACATGAATGCTGTCCGATAAGCAACATGCATGTATTTGACGTCGTCGTCGTCGTCATCGTCGTGGTGGTGGTGGTGGTGGGGTGGTCATCTTTAATTTTTGTGGAATTTTTAAAGATCGCCTGTTGCAGATAACATAATTCCAGTCCTTTAGCTGAATTGTTAAGAGAGGCGGACACTACTTGCAAGACAAATTGGAATACATGTTCCAGTAATTAATACAATTTCACTAATTAACTTCCTCATTAATTACCGTACGGCACATGTTGCAATTTACAAATTGTAGCCGGTGAGTTTGTCAGGCGTATCCACTTGGAACAAATTTCCAGAATGACACCAATCTATTTGGAGATATGCGCCATCAAATTCGCCGTAAAACTTCACTGTTGGTCCACTTACTCTTTTTTTTTTGAACAAAACGCTCTTTTATGCATTGAAGCACTAAATTAACTGGAACACCCTTGTATTTCGTTCCATACATTGGGAAACAATATCTCGAAACTGCTGTCATCCTGGAAATTCATTTCAAGTGGATGCGTATTGCATACTCACTGGCTAAAATTCGTATATTGCAATAGTGGGCTGTAACGTAATTAATTAATAAGTTAGTATTAAAGTTTTAATAATTAGTTGAATATGTGTTTCAATTTTTCGCGCGAGTAATGCCCGCCTCTCTGAACAATCCAACTCGAGGACTACAATTATGTTATCTGCAACAGGCGATTTTTTAAAATTCCATAAAATTGAATATGACCACCCTGTATATACGAGTATATATATATATATATATATATATATATATATATATATATATATATATATATATATATATATATATATGGAGTCGGATGGATGGCATCGTATAGGCTAAGATGGGGATAAGTATTAGTGTGAAGTCTTCACCGGGCCACAGCTTCTTCGCGAGTGTGTTTTTTGTAGTAGGGTACGGCTGGTTAAGCGATAGTTCTCTAGGAGATGAGTATGGGTAAACGGTAAAGGCTCCAGGTAAGCCTCAGCCAGGGTCTCTCTATCTGCGGTTCCCGGTTGGCTTGCGCTCGGGCGCAGGCATGTGCCTGCTGATTGCCGCGTTGAGACTCGTAAACCGGAATCCGTAGGAGAACGATTGATGGGGTTGGTGTTTGTAGTGAGTGTAGCATATGGTGAGCTTTGTTAGAAACCTTGCCGCTGCTGGGGTAGTGGCGGCATGCTGCTTGGGAGCCCGAAAAACACGATAACGCATTGCCATTGCGGCCGAGCCAGTAAAGCTAGTGCGATGGCAACCTCTACTGTGATGGTGATGGATGTTGTATAACGTGGCTGCAATAATTGCTTTGCCTCCACCATCTGCTATACGCTCACAGCGTGAAGTGAGAGGGTAGAAATGGTAGCGGCATCCACGTAGAGGGTGTTGGGGTGGGCTCCGCGTTTTCGAGTCAACGCTTGCGCCCAAGCTCGTGTTCGACAAGCATGATGCGTGGGGTGCATGTTTCTTGGGATGTGTAGGATATGCATTTGACTGCGGAGATGAGGTGCAATCTTGAGAGGGGGCTTGAGAAGTGTGTATGGGATAGCCTAGTTGTTTCGACGTGGGAAAAGACGATCGGACGGAGCATTTACCGCCAAGTATATGCGAGGTCAACCGCGCCTGTAGCAAGACCATCAACACTAACAAAACCGACTTTTTGTTTTTAGTTCACAAGCTACCGGCTCAAGCCCACGGCATCCTGGACTAGGCACGCCGCCCACCTCGGACGATTTCACCGTCTGCTCATTACTGTAAATAAAGCTTATTCCTCGTCCTCCTCACAACCTTGCCCTTAAGCAGATAGATGTAAGAAAAATAGCTTGCTTTTTCCCTGCAAGCGCTGCTGGAAAATGGTGTACGTGTTAAGTAGGGGTAATATATGTTAGCGCAACAACGAACATTTCGGAAACAGTATTATTTGAGTACAGCCGCTTATGCACTCTCACGCATAACTTGCAATTTGCGCAGTTGTTGTACGACAATAACGCACACTTTGAAATATTGTGGAACTTCATCATTGCATGCCTACTGCTCTTTTCATCCAACACAGCCCAAAATGAGTGATGCTCCACTCGTACAACGAAGCAATAGTACCTACAAAATCTAACAAGTTGAAGACAGCCAGGACAGCACTGCCTATCGGTGTCCTGTTTCTTTGCTATTCGTTGCTGTTGTGTCGCAGGGTCTCTGCCAATAAGAGTGCTGTACACCTGAACCAGAGCTTTTGACCTCGATGTCAAGAGCTCCTATATGGAGCCACTCATTAACCGGGCGAAGATAAATTATAAAATTGCCCTAAGTCTACAGAAACACGGACAAATAAAAACAAGTAGCGAATATATCGATCACTACTGGCTTTCCAACTAATATGCCTAGATGGTGAGATAGACGTAAGGTGCTTCTCTGAAAGCAGGAGCGTAAAAAGACGCGCTGTCGGCGAAGAGGGGGACACCTAACGAGATTACTCGCCGATGTCGTCGGGCCACCACGAAGTAAATGTCTGCCAACGACAAGATAGCCTTGCCGCCACTGCCACTTTTGCGAAGTGCGCGAACGGTGTCGCCTCAAAGACTTTTACCGCTTGTTTACTTCTTATGCGGCGGCGTTAAGGCTGCAGAAAGGGCAGAATAATGCGATACAGCTGCCTAGTCAACGCCGGAACTTTCTTTTCTTTGTGCATTTATTTCGTGGACACAATAGGGGTAATCCTTCTTCCATAGAAAACCACGGAAGACTGGAACAATCTAAAAGACACCAGAAAGCTCTTTCATCTCAGGATTGAAAAGAAGCTTATTTTGTGAAGTTATTTGGCATTGCTTAAAAATTTTGCCTAAGGTGAGTAGCACAACGTACCCTATTTTACTGCGCCGACTTTGTAACAGAGCAAGTGACCAGGGTATCAAGGCGACCATCATTGGCTTTTTTTTTTTTCGCCTACAATAGTGGGTCATATGCACTGTGGGGGTTTGGCCAATAATCGGGTGTGGTATCGTATGGTATGGTATGGTATGGTATGGTATGGTATGGTATGGTATGGTAAAACTTTATTAAGGTCCTTCGGAACGCGCGTCAGCACGTAGCGGGCCGCTCCCATGTCGGTACAGAAAGGCCGAGCCTCTCTGCTGCGTCGCGGGCCCGATGGACAGCCCATAGTTGTGCTTCAAGATCGGGGCTGCTTAGGGTAGCCTCCCATCTCACAATCTCACAACTCACAATTGGGGGAGTTAAGAAAATAATTAGTCACTGTTTATTTTTGTATCTAAAAAAAAACACTTCTTCGTCTTTAGGAACCTATTCCTTGCTTCTTCTTTTTGGGCTAGCTTACAATTCCTACCTCTTGAAATCCACGGCACAGCGTTTATTCAGTGTCGTCTCACACCTCGACGTTCGTGTTTGGTCTCCCTCCCAAGTACTGACCAAATACCTTGCTGCTGAGCTTCGGTGATCTGCCGATAACTGATGCATTCGGCCCGCAATGATCAATAGCCGACAAATTCATACGAGCGATTTGTGGTGCGGACAGGGAACAAGGAGATGAGAAGGCCCAAAAGAATACACACACGTAGCGCTTTTCCTTTCTTTTGCGCTTTCTCGTGTTCTTGTTCCCTGTCCACGCTACAACTCACTTGATTCAAGATGAACAATCAACAAGCCCACATGGCTACTCTCAGTTTTCATGATTAATGGAGTTTTCTGGTGGAAGGGCCAATGATGGCAGCAAAGCGCGAACTCTCCGTTTTAGACGCTTCTAATTTGGCCTGTGCTGAGAAATTACTTTCGAATCGGGCATGGGGGACCCTTGACTTGTCTGCATATAAAAGTGAAAGCTTCGATGAAACCTCTCTCCGGTCGCGTGTGATCACAGTTGCTCTTTTGTCGCATATCTATAATGTTTCAATGAATCGAACCAGAGGCGTGGCACAAGATGGTGATGATGATGTGAGCAAACCCTATGAAAAATTACGGTGGTTCTTTAAAGCTTTTTGCTGGAATGAAATCTTCAAATATATTTTCGTACCCTAAGCAAAGTTATTAACCGTAGTACTTTCTCTGCACCGTCTTTCTTATATTGTTCGTTTCATTTGAATACAATAGTTTCATTTGTTTCTCCTGTCCTTAAACCATAAGACATTGTCAATCCTATCACTTCCTCATTCATTGCTGTATGGATTCTCCGACATTCTAAACGAATGCGTTCAGTGGCTTCTGCCGCATTTTGACACGCTGTGCACGAGTCGCCCTCATCTGAAAGTTTCCTTCAGGGACCACGCGTTCTCACATCCCGTGATCTGGCTTCGAACAGCAGGGAATACTGCTCTTTTAATTATCGCAAAATGTTTAGCCTTCTGATTTACTTAACGCTGTTTGATATCGTTCCACACCTGGCTTCCTCTCCACTAATTCTGTCCGCTACATCGTTTCTGTTTCTCTGACTTCACAATTACCGCTATTTCCTCTGTCACTGCCCACCCCATTACGTAATATTTTCTGGTTAGTCTCCTAGTTACTTTTCTACAGTACATATTGCCAGCACCCCCGCCTTCGGCGGCGTGATCGCTGCTGTGGCGGACAAAGTTTTCTTTTTTCTTCGTCCTACGACCAGGGTTAAGCAGAAAGAGGCGACCTGACGACGACGCGATAACACCGGCTACTTAGTGGTGATTACGGCCAATGTCGTCGTCATCTTAAAAAAAATAACGGCAGGGAGACACACACAATTCAGTCTCGAGCTTTCAAAAGGGACAGTAAATAGAAACAGTACATCAATTTAGACTGCTAAAGGATACTTCAAAACTATATTTTTGTTCACTTCGCAGTAATAGGTGGATTATTAAAATTTAATATGAACCTCAAGGTCTTACATTTTGGCTTTCGTGCTGGAATCCCAGTGCCGGTACATCTAAGAATTTCAAAGTGGCTTTTTTTTTTCGTGTGGGAGCTATTCTGGCTCAATGACAGTTTTTTGAAACTTCCTATGTCCAGTCTTTGGCTCTTTTAGAATACATTATAGCCGACCGCTACCGATAAGAAGTTAACTATAGGCCCGGGGCAGGCCTCATCAAAATGCATGACGTCACGCCGAACTAGAGCTGGAACTTCAATGCATAGCCGCCACCCGTCTTTCATTTTCTTGTGTCTTTTCTGCGTACTAGGCCTCTTCACACGGTAAGAGTGGCTTTTTTTTTATATATTGTGAAATGGTGATTTACTTATACCACTCAAATACTTTTCCTCTTTAGTGTCTATTTAGGTACTGCCACAGTAGAACTCTCCTTTAGTTATGTGACAGCGAAAAAAGATATTAGACCTGCCTAGTGCCGGAATATCCGAGGTGCATATTTCTGTTGGGGCAACGAAGCACATTTATTGTAAAGCGACTTCGAAAAACAGTCTCAATGTTAAGCATACGAATTACTGTAGCGGTATATGTGTGTCACAGAAGGCTTTAAAGCACTTCTCTTTTATCTATCGTTCTGATTAGCCTCAAAATTGTACTCTGCAGCTTGAATAACACATGCCTGATGGTTGCATCTATTTAAGAACAGATGTTTTGGGAAAGAATAAGGACGAAGGCAAATATGCCATAGCAAAAACGCAAATGTAAAAAAAAATGAAAAGTGACATAGGAAAGGAAATAATGTCAGCAGCCAGTAATTAAGCGCAATCTATATTGTTTTTTTTTTTTGTACTGATGTAACTGACCTCTTATGCGGCTGTTTATGTGCCAGAGAACGGCGCCGGCTGGACCTTCTGACATTGTAAACATCTCAAATATGTTTGTACTTTTCAAAAAATATTCAAAAGTTACAGGCAAAAGTTACAGACACCAGGCAAGGTGAGACTGAAATCCTAGAGCGCCATAAATATAAACTGTCACGAGACCAACAGAACTACATAAAATGTAAAAAGAAGCGAAGCACAGCACACGATATCATGGTGACTGACTTGTAGACGAAAAGCTACGTTCACAAATACCGGCCCATAATGTAACTGCTCTCTAGAAAGTTATGTACAGCAACAAACGCCCGTCCTATTGAAAAGTAGTACTCTACTAAAAGTACAGGTGTTCTTATGAGCGTATGTTTCTTCTTTAACCTCACAATACAATACTTTTGGCGCTTGTCTGCTTCTTCGATAATCCTGTATGCGGCACTCAAGCATGAATGTCGCACTTGCCACTTGCACTTGCCACTTCCACGAGGACCGCAACGAGTCTGACGTCGATGGGCGTGATGACGTGTCAATTTTATCAGGAGTACGGTCGAAATCACTTGGGGGTGTTTCATCATCGTTGCAACGCCTGCCATTCCGCCGATACTAACAGGAACAACAACAAATTCAGTGATGTTCTGACCCCCTTCGTAATTCAGGGAGCGCTATAGAGAGGGTCGAATTCACGGGGTCGAAAGCAATAGCACACAGAACTAAACAGACAGCGGTTAGCTCGGCAGTGTTTCCAGGACGTGACCACGGCAAGAGAGCACAGCGCTGCCTCTAAATGGCAAGGTTAGCAAAGGTGTATTGGGGGAAGTCAAGGTAATGGCCTGCAATACGCATGTTGCGCAAAGGGTCAAAGTAAAAGGGGGCAGGCGTCGCTGCCGGGCGTGGCCCACGGCACCAGGTGCCTGCAAACCCCGAGAGACGTGTTTCTCGTCGTCCTGAGGCTAATTCGCATCCCGTGTTCGGGAGCGAATGGGCTTGTCCTGCTCCGCTCCTAGACCAAATCTCGGGGGACACCACGTAATCACCTTCACCGCGTGGTTCCTCTTCAACGAGAGCCCATCTAGTCTTGTTACGCTTTGGCCGGACGGCCGAATTCGTTGTGAGCAGGCCCGTAGGTGCCCGACGCCTTTAGGAGACCTGCTAACCTTGCCCGGCGATAAGGCCCGCCTGCATTAGCCCCGCCCGCACGTCGCCCATTGAGTTAGCGTGCGGGCACCTGCGGAAGCAAACGTCCAGCCAGGATAGTGACGCAAGAGTGTGGAGTGCAAGCAGCGTGGCGGATTTTATTTCCCAGCGGCTACCGTGTGATCTGCCGTTCTTTTTTTTTGTGTGTGTGTGTGTGTTTTCGGGATTCCCTTCGACCACGTTCTTTTCTCTTTTTTTTTTTTTTTTTACTTTGCGAAGCTTTAATTTTGTGCATAACATAGAAAGTCACAAACGTGAGGCAGGGTTGTTAGGATAGAAAGTACGCAAACATAGACAGGCTATAACCATGAATAAAAAGGGCAGTATAAGGCGGTATAAGCGCCTATATTAATTAAGGCGGTATAATTATTGCGAAGGCGAGCGACGTCAAATGTCTTTAAGCATACACTGATATTCATTATTATTCCTCATGTCCGTGTCCATCAGTTCCTAAACTAATTTGTGGGTTTTTGCACTCGAAATGATTGCAACCGCACGGATGACAGTGACATATGTGAGGTCGCTGATGAGGGTACGACATAGAAAAGTGCAGTGCATTCGCCTAGTAGGTCGCTGTGCAGACCTTTCAACTTGTCTTGTTCATCGGCCCCGGGTCGTTCAACGTGACCCAGGAGCTTGTCGGGACTTGTCGCGCACGGAGCGAGAGAGGTATGACCGCTTAACGACTGTCGCAGACCTTCATGGATACTACGCTGTTGTCGCTGAAAAGTTTGAGTCAGACAGTTGAGAGGAACCTTTTCGATGCACTCCAGTACACCAGTGAATCGTTTTTGTATAGTGTTCAAATTGTAAATCCAAATGTGAAGCATGAGTTAACCCGCGCGTTCGGAACCTATGCGCCGATTTTTAAGTTAGTGTTTCTTGAAACTGACGACATCAGCCAACTCATGAGTTATTTTGCGAACTATCAGAGCTAATTAATCAGTAACATTGTCGAATCGCTGTCACTTTGGAGACATTATACTGTCCAGTGGCCAGTGCTTTCTCGCTGCGGGCTGAGTCTTCTAGCGCAAACGTTGAAAGGGCATTTTCAAAGCTGAGAATCATCACTCGAAAGGAGCGTGCTTCCATCAGTGACAGCAACCTCGTAAAGTATGATTGCATCAATTACAACAAGCCTTAAAGTTGTAATATGCACAAACGTAGGTGCTTTGTATTCAAGTATTTGTGCTTGTGTGTGTATGTGTTTGTTCGTTCAAACCTTCCAGACAACAAAAATACGCTTCGTATGTTCTGATGTTTTCGTGTTCAGATATCATTTCATCTAAGATTTTGGAGTATTGAGAATAATGCAAAATTAAACTCTGAATTTAGGAGAATTGGGGATTTACGAGAAATAAAGTCCGATAAACTCCGAATTTCCGCCAGAAGATAAACTCCGAAAAACACCCACCGAATTTCAAGAAAAATAAACTCTGAGAACACGGAGCCCTAGCTATAACTTAAAGCTGTGCCAATCTTTTTCAATTCATTTCTTCCACTAGCCTTCAATGATTGGTCAAATTTTTTCCAGGCCACTCCCACTTCGTATGTTTGACACGCGAGGTCACAAAATGCGCCAAAAACTCCCTATCTGATATTACATGTACACATGGACTTTGCCCATGATTATTCAAAAACAAAACAAAAATGTCATTATGATTCTACGTGTCTTTAGGCATGAGCGCTAGTTTGTTTGCCAAATTTTTGGTCTCCGCCCTATTTTACTCTTTCTATTCCCCCTTTCCCTCACCCCTAGTGCAGGGTAGCAAATCGGACGCTCTTCTGGTTGACCTCCCTGCCTTTCCTCTCCTTGCTCTATCTCTCTCTCTCTCTCTCTTTGGCCTCCGCTTACTGCGTCTCTCGGTCACGCGACGTCGCAAAACCGCGAAAACTCCCATGTCAAAGTGATGTGTACGCACAAAATATGTATTAATATACCGAACAAAACAGATTTTTTTTTCGGAATAGCAGGATACTGTCCCGTTCCGAAATGAATAAAAGATGGCTGCCAACCGATCGCTCTGGCACCGGTTACTCGGAGCTGCCGGCATGAATGGATTTCGCTCCATATAATGAAACTTTTATGGTGGCAGTATAACGTTGTCGACTCCTCTGTGCACGTATAGGACGTCGCTTTGCCAACTCTTCCTCGTTGACGATCCGTTCTAACGGTGTTTTAACCTTCCAATTTTCGACTAGCCTCCACAAGCAAAGCAACGGGAGCGTACCGATCGCAGGCGCTGGCACCGCCCTTCTCATCAAATTAGTTACTTGCACTGAGTTAGCTCGGGCCCACTGAATCCCCCTTCACTTGTGTACACTCCTCGCCTCTTGTCAGCCAATCATATAAGAAAAAGCTGTCAAGTATGCAATGTCGTTTGCTTTGAACGTAAAGCGTTTGATTGGGCAGTTCAAACTAGAGCACTGCACGGGCTCGGGCTTACCCGAAAGCCCGGGCCCGGCCCGGCCCGTGGGCCGGGCCGGGTAGAGTTGTTTTTTCACGGGCTCGGGCCGGGCTCGGGCACGGCGTGTGCTTTTTGACCCGGGCCCGGGCCGGGCTCGGGCTTTCTGCGAGCTATTCTCGGGCTTCTCAACTCTGAAAAACATGTATTTTTCGGTCTCGGGCCGGGTTCGGGCCAGTTTCGAGACGGGCTCGGGCCGGGCTCGGGCTTAAGGTAAAGGGGTGGCGGGCCGGGCCGGGCGGGTAACGTAGATTATTTCCGGGCCCAGGCCGGGCCCGGGTCTCGCCATAAAAGTTTTGATCGGGCTAGGGCGGGCCGCCCAATGTGAAAACGGGCCCGGGCCGGGCCCGGGCCGCAAAAATCGGCCCATGCAGTGCTCTAGTTCAAACAACGCAACTGGTCACCACCCGATGCTATCGTCGGAGTTTACGTAAATTTCACGTCAGAAGATTGGCATTAAGTCAGAATGGAATAGTTTTACGTTATGTGCCCCCTGCTCGACACGGAGAAACACCAGCGAAACACGAAATGCGCTAGAATGTCAACGTGCAATATTTGTTACTCTGACCTACGAGTGTAAGAATCATATCGTGGTTTGTGGCATCATTAAGTTTCTCCTTCATCTAAGTTGATTCAGCACAAAATGGCAGAAGGCGCTCATGCGCCTCTAGGAATCTCATGAATATAACACTTAGTACATGTCTATGAGCTAAAATCACCTAGCTATACACTCGCATCGAGAGCCACCAGAGGAGACAAAAAGACTACCCGCTTAGCTCATATGATAGGACCCCACACACGTGCCTTTAGGCATTATTTTTACTTTTTGTTCACCTTCACTTATAGATTCAAACTATACGGTGAACTTTATGCCTCAAATCACGCACATGCGCGTTGCCTTCCAATAGGCAGTAGCTTTGCATAACTCTAGGAGTCACTGACTCCCAAGTGACTCTGTGCCGGCGAAGGAGAGCAGCGCGCCCAAAAATAAAATCAGTCAGCACTCTGCTCCTGAATTCATGAAACGACACGAGCGCCGAAAGCGTGCACGTTGTATCAATGTTTCCATTTATGCACCTCACTTACTCACGTATGCCTCTGTTGGATGGCTCATGCTACAGTATATTCTTGTCTTTCATGGAGGACTTGCTTCCACGAAGATGCGGCACCTCCATAAATCTCCGGAGCTGCTCAGAGCGTAGCGGCCCGGAAGAAGCAATCACGACGGGCGTCGTGGTGCGCACGAAGCACGCGTTGCGACCGAACGCTGCCGTTCGTCCTCCTTCGGGAATTGCTGAGGGTTGTTTACGGGTTACGGTGTCCACGCGCACACTCTGACCGAATGAAGAGCACGTCTAGCGTAACTTAGTGCTCTCGCGGCTGCCTCTGTCGTCGCTATAGGCATCGGCAACGTTGGGAAGCGAACGTTTAGAGAGAGGAGCCGACGTGTCTTGCAAGTTGAATTCTTATCGGGAGACGAAACCAGAAGTAACGGTGATCATGATACAGGAGGGAGTGCTTGCTCGGCGCAAGTCCCACTGAAAGAAAATCTGGACGCATGCTTCGTAAAGACGCTTTCATTTTGATTCTAGTCACTTGTTATCTTCCGTAACGGCTAGTGGCCGATCTCTGTGACAGCGGGGGTGCGGACTTGTGCGTGAAATGACGAAAGACAAAGAAAGGGCGAAATGAAAAGAATCGTTCAAGTTATGACCCGTCATACAGCTTGTGTTGTGTCTTCTACGTGTCAAAGTGCCAACGCATGCGACCGTTAACGTTTCTAAGCTTACGCTGAAGACGTCAGTTTATCAGTTGAATGAGATATGTTCAAGCCGTCAGCCAAGTCGGGGAGAGGGAAAGGGGGGGGGGGGGGGGTCTCCATCTCCCCAACGTAACGTAACATCTGCGTACTATGAACTGGCGTTAACTGTCCCCAATTAAAAATCTGATGCACGGTGTTGTGGAATCTATGCAAAGCACAGAATATTTCCAAGGGCGCACAATACGTGAACCGTGTAATACGACACTTTCACTTGTTCCGTCAGCCGAGGAGGCAACTGACAAAGAAAAGCCCTAAATACGTTTAGGTCTGCTGCACAAGAATTCATTTGCTCTCACTTATCAGTGGTGATTTGAGTTGTGATTTGAATGCTTTCATGCGCATTCCTCTTTCAAACAATATCATTTCAGAAACCAGAGCAATAAAGATTTGCAATCAGAACCCTCAAAATTTTAAATTCAGTCCATGCAAATAAGCAAAATATCTGATAAGTGAGACCTTCCAGCTCGCGCTGATCTATTTTCCCAAAGAGCGACGCCTAGTCGTAAATATCACAAAACCCTCACCTAAAGCTCTGGGACGTGAAGGAAGATAATGAAAAAAAAGTCTGCGGATCCCAGGTACTGTAGGAATCGGTTTAAACGAAGCTTTCATTGATGTTTGTGAACAACGCTGTCCTTACTTCGTGATCATTAGCAGATATACAGAGACCACACGACCCAGTTCGACCCTTTTTCATTGGAGCCACCTCGCTCAACCTCAACTCGTTGCTTATGAGCACGCACATGCCACGCATGACGACGACGGAAAAGACTACGACGGCTTGAAGACGACTGTATGACGACGAACGGACTGACAATGATGTAATGGCGGGTACTTAGGTTTAGGTGCACGTTAAAGAACCCCAGGTGGTCGACAGTTTCCGGAGTCCCCCACTACGGCGTGCCTAATAATCAAACCGTGGTTTCAAAACTGCATAATTTAATTTTAATTTTATAATGTCTAGTTGCGAACCCTTCACCTCGTCCACATGCGGAGCATACAGCAAGGTAATCGTCTACGTCCGCACGAATCTTACGTATGTCGCTCACGCGGTAGAGCCACATGACGACAACCAATATGTCTGCCTGCATGTAAAAAGGAAGACTGTGTCATTACACTTATTGGAGCCTACATATCCCCAGCGGGTCACTTTGATGGCAAAAGGCTCAAGAAAATATTGCAAATGACCAATGGCCCCTGGGTTATCACAGGTGACTTTAACGCGCATCACCAGCTATGGGGAAGCACTAAAATTGATTTCAGAGGCAGGAGTCTTGCCTCCTTTGCTGCCGACCATGATATCTGCTGCGTGAATGATGGCAGCCCTACATTTCTGCTAGGCACGACCTATAGTAGCTGCTTAGACTTGACTTTGGTGTCACGCGGCTTGGCCTCGAGCGTCCAATGGTTTACTGACACAGAGACACATGGAAGCGACCATATTCCAACATACATCAAGATTAGTGGAGTTGGGCAATGTTCCTCTACAGTCTTGCGTACAGTTGAGTGGTCAAGGTTTAAGGAGCATATGGATGACGCATGTCGGGAAGGCCTTTCACACACTATAGAAGATGAAATCGCGGACTCAGTGAAAGCATTCATGTGCTCGCTCACAAGGTCAGCAGGGAGAACACACTTCGACACAGAACTGGAGAGGCTGCGTGCGGAACGCCGACAGGCAGAAAGCAGGTATCGGCGCACGAAATCTGATCTAGACCTGAGGGCTTCACGACGCATACAAAAGAAAGTTCGGCATCGTATGGATAAATTGGAAGACAAGCGATGGAAATCTTTCTGTCAGACGCTTGATCCCCGAAGACCCCTCTCACACATATGGAGAACAGTTAGGGGTCTTCGCTCATGCCCGCATCAAAAGAAGCCCTTTGCTGCTCTTGCCCTCTACCAACACCGCTCGCAGTTTTAAGTGGCTGAAGAGTTCTGCGTGCGGGTTGCTGGATCCGTGATCATCCCTACTGACGCGGCACTGAATGGCGTCCCTGAGGCACGTGTACCAGAAATGAACGTGCTATTTTCACCTGAAGAGCTCGACGCTGCGTTAGCGACCTGGAGGCGTTCTTCGTCACCAGGACCAGATGGCATCACATACGCTGCCCTATGCCACCTTGGACATGACGCACGTAGTGAGCTGCTCAACTACTACAATGAGTCTTGGCGAAACGGCCTTGTTCCTAAACAATGGAAATCGAGCCACTTGATCCCCATTCTGAAACCTGGAAAGTATCTGCTTGATTTATCATCATATCGTCCGATTGCGCTTTCGAGCTGCGTCGGCAAAGTGATGGAAAGAATGATTCTTGTTCGCTTGGAATGGTACCTCGAGCGATTCAACATCTATCCGGATGCCATGGCTGGCTTTCGTCGTGGTCGCTCGTGCATCGACAATGTTATTGACCTCGTTACCTGGGTCCAAGAACAGAAAATCCACAAGCGCCTACCAGTTGCACTTTTTCTCGATGTCAAAGGAGCATACGACAACGTCGCCCATGAGGCCATACTGAACTCACTTGAGGCTGTGGGAGTTGGTTGCCGGATGTATCAATGGATTCGGGACTATTTGACCGAGAGGTGCTTCTTCTTACAGACTGAAGACGGCCCAACTCCGGAACATTACATCTGCCATGGTGTGCCGCAGGGTGGAGTGCGGAGCCCTATATTGTTCAACCTCGTCTTGGTAGGACTTGTGGAGTACTTACCGCGGACAGTTCATGTCTCCATATACGCCGACGGTATTTGCATCTGGGCCTCTGCAGTGACTTGGCCTCAGGTGCGGGCCAGGCTTCAGCGGGCGGAAACCATGACGGCGTCTTATCTTCGAGAACAAGGCATCAATGTGTCTACAGAAAAGTGCGCATTGGTTGGCTTTACGCGCAAACAAACGTCACTGTATCCCGTTTCAATCAATGGTCAAGCTGTGTCTTATGTTAAGACGCATCGCTTTCTGGGTGTCATCATCGACCGTAACCTCTCGTGGACCCCTCACTGCGTCTACCTGAAGAAGACGTTATTTGCTATTACTCAAGTATTTAAATTTCTCTGCGGGAAAAACTGGGGTGCACCAGTCCATTCTATGCTGCAGCTGTACAGGGTCTGTTCCTGGGAGTCCTTCGTTACAGTCTGCCAGTTTTGTCAAATACTTGCAAGACCAACATTCGCGCTCTAGAGAGCATGCAAGGTCAAGCCCTACGCACGTGTTTAGAGCTGCCTCTGTGCACCTCAACAACAGCAACAATAGCCATCGCGAGAGACCATACGATCCAGACACACGTAGCTGCCGACTCCCTCAGAGAGCACATTCGTCATCTGTCAAGGATCCCCGACCATCACTTAGCTTCCCTGCAAGCGGAGAGACCTCAAGCGACCTTTTCAAAAGTGATTAGCGCCCATCAAGAGTGTATACCGTCATCTTTTACACCGGCGTCGAAGCCTTCATCTCCCCTGTGGTGCCTGAGGCAGCCTCGAGTGAATTTTACTATTCCCGGAATCACCAAGATAGCCAATCATCCATCGCTGGCTCTGAAGCAACTGACGCTCCTATTAATGCACCAGACATATCATGACTACATACATAGATATACCGATGGTTCGACCTCATCTACCAGCTCAACTGCCGCATTCGTCGTTCCAGCCAAGCAAGTTGCAGCTAAATTCAAATTGTCACATATGACTACATCTACGTGGGCAGAACTTGCAGCCCTCCAAGCAGCTGTGACCTATGTCACCGAAGAGCCGGCACAGAAATGGGTCATATTCTGTGACTCTAAGGCACCCCTTCACAGTATCAAGTCAGCCTTACATCACAGAACTTACGAGCAGATGATATCCGACATGAGGGAAGTACATCATCATGCTCTGGAAACAGGGCACAGCATAGTCTTCCAGTGGATTCCTGCTCACTGTGGCATCATCGGCAACGACATTGCTGACAGGGCTGCCCGATCTGCCCACGAAGACACCCAGACGCGTACAATACCTTTGGCGAGGACGGACACTGCCAGGGAACTTTGTCTGCTTGCACGAAAAACGTCACAAGCTTTATAGAATTCAAGTGCCTTCAATTGCCGATTGTATAAGTTGGACCCCTTGCTACGTCTACAACTGCCATCTAGCCTTTCCCGCGGCGAAGCAACCTTGCTGTGCCGCTTGTGGGTGGGAGTGGCGTTCACGAACGCTTACTCTCATCGTATGGGAATGGCCGAGAGCCCGATGTGCGACTACTGTATGTGCAAGGAAACCATCGAGCACCTATTGTGTACCTGTCCTCGCTACGACGTACAACGCCTCTCTCTCAGGACAACTTTAAACTGGCTGGACTCGAGACCGTTCTCTGAGTCAAAGATACTCGGACCGTGGCTACACCCGTCACTGGCACAAAAAGCGTTGCGCGCGTTAGTACAGTATTTGAAGTGCACCGGTTTAAGAGACTGCCTATAGTGTCCCTGTACATCGTCCCACGTGTACTCAGTGCTCATTCTCTTCCTATTTCCATCTTTCTATTTCTCCTTTCCCTTACCTCTAGTGCAGGGTAGCAAACCGGATGCTCTTCTGGTTGACCTCCCTGCCTTTCCTCTCCTTGCTCTCTCTCTCTCTTATGATGTAATGGTGACGATGGCACGAAGAGGACAATAATGACACTAGAATTACCACGGCAAAATGAAGACGATGGAACGACTAAGATGGCATGACAACGATGAAATGACGACGAATGACTCATGATGATGGATATCAGACTACGGATTAATGGCGATGACGACGGGTTGGTGCTGTAGCTCAAGTTAGCGCTTGCGTGCATCACCTGACGCTGCGGGCCGCCTGGATTCGTACTGTATAGGGTGTATGTTTGCACTATATTCGGCACTGGCGAACAGTCAAATACTGCAGCCAGGAGCGAGCAGGGATGACAATGGTATGAGGACGATGTCGTGATGGCGACATCACTTTCGGTATTAGCCAAGCGTTCGGCAAGAACCGCCTCGATTTCCACTATAGCAGGTGTTTGTACTATGTCCGGTACCGGCTAATCTGCCAGGAGAGAAAGAGAGAGAGAGAAATAATGCTTAGAAAGGCAGGGACGTTAACCAGAGATAGTTCCGGTTGACTACCTTTCGAGGGATGGGGGGTATTGGTAGGGGGATAAAGAGAGAAATAGAGCGAAAGAAGAGAGAGAGAGAGAGAGATAAATAGAGACGAGCACAAAGAAAGTAACCGCGTAGACACTACACCCTGTGTCCCAGCCAACGTTAACCAAGTTGCTCAACGAAGAAAATAAAGGATTTAAAAAAAAGGCGGTGCAAGATACAATTATAAAGTGTTAGGTGGTCAGAGGTGGGATGACCGAGCACCGAATTTCTTAAGATCGTATCTTGCACCGTGTTTTCTAAATCTTTTTTTTTGACAATTGTATGACGACAATGAAAAGACAAGAGCGGCATGACAGCGACTCTGTGACAATGACGCAATGACACAACGGCATGACGATGCCGGAATGACGTAGACGGCAGGGTTGGGCAAAGATACTTTGCGGTTGTATCACGATGCAATACAAGATACTCGGAGAAGTATTTGATATACAGGTACAAGATACTACCGCAATTATTGTATCCGATAGGATATGCTTTCATTTGTATCTTAAGATATTTCGCTACATTCGCAAATTTCTTATTATAGATGTATATAATGTAGCAGCGACTGCGTATGAACAAAAATATTGCTTCAAATTTGTTTTATCTCTGACCAATCTTGTTACATTTCAATGAAATGCCTGTTAGTATCTCAAAACTTTTGTCTTGCTCAAAGTATATTTTCACTCCGAAACAATTTATTGCGGTTGCTTTAGCTGCTTAACTTGAAAGCTCCTTATACGCTGCGCTGTCAGCAGTTCTTCCTTGTCGCTTTTGTAATTGGTAGGAGTCGCTGCTCTGCGTGCCGACCAGCTAGCGGGTCACTATCTAATTACAAAAACGTCATTAAGAAGCATCTGCACGACGGCGCAAATACCGCTGTGGAGTTTTGCATTATGCAGAAAGTACGTTCATACAAAAAAAAAACTAGAAAACAAAAGGTCGGCTGCGCGAAGACTTTCGCGCGCTTGTTTTTGTCGAGACGGTGCGAGTGCCACCACGTGACTCTGCTCCACCAATAAGGACGCGGAGAGCTCATCGCCGGCCCTCGCTGGAGGGCGCTGGCAGAAAGATAAAAGAATGTCGCTACTGCATTCAGTTTTATTCAGATGGCTCAGTATCAGCTTGAGAAGCGGAGCTCAGCCAACGTTTGTAGTTTCGCACGGGGATGTTACGATAGCAGTATCTTGTATCTTAAGATACGCGATACATTCTTTCATGTATCGTAAATACAGATACTGACACACGTCTTGCCAGACGTATCATAATACATATACAATGTAACCAAAGAGTATTCCGCAAGAGCTTATCGGCAAGACAGCAGCCATCAACAGCAGCAATGGGAAAGTCGAAGCTAGCGGCAAAGCTTCGCCTTAAATATGTACACGAAGATCAGTTCTCCTTTATTATCGAGCGTATATAGGCTTTCACTATACGACATGTGGTCTCTGAGACATCACGCTAGTGAATGGAGGCTCGAGGGAATATGAAGACAATTTTCTGATGGGAAACCACAGCAGTGTGCGCCGGAGCTCAGTCGGTGACATGAAATACCCCGGTCAAGTTTCAGCATCAGCAATTATCTATATATGAATGTCATGGCAGCGACGTGTATACTACATAGAACATTATAATTTTGCTATTGTTGTACATAACTTTGGAGTGTATAATTTGCGGTTTAACCAAAGAAAACTGATATTTCACTGACGAAATGTCAAATAAGTTCAATTCCCTCGTTATAATGTTCCACTCATCGACATTTTCTTTAATATCAAGTAAATCTCTTTTCTCGCACGAAAGATCACGCAAATTTTCGTGTCTCGCCACATAATGCAAGATCCTACAGAGCGGACTGATACTGTTGTATATGTTGTGATAGGTGACGGAAAGAAAGCGTGAAAAAGGAATTGCATAAATAGGGTAACTGAGGTGATGGCTGTGCTTTTCACCTAGTATACAATTTGGTTGCCCGGTAATAAGGCGAAAGCCTTTAATGGCTCATACTCCCGGCGTCCGACCGTCCGTCCGTCCGTGCACTGGAACGGTGCCAGCTGTGGCCTCTCCCCCTCACACTCTCTCAGCAATCACGTGATGGCACAGCGGCGCATAGCAACAGTTGCGCCGCCACAGCTGTGGCCTCTCCCCCTTACACTCTCGCAGCAATCACGTGATGGCACACAGCGGCGGCGTCCGACCGTCCGTCCGTCCGTGCCCTGGAACGGTGCCAGCTGTAGCCTGTCCCCCTCACACTCTCTCAGCAATCACAAAAAAGACATGACATAGTCAGTCGAATGGCCACAGGCTTTCGCCGAACAGACTTTGGAATTTACAAAGTGTCCTTCAAATTTTTTTAAGGCAGCAGTCTATCGCTTTCCCGATCTTGCATTTGACGCGAGACACCATTTTCTACACTGCTTAGAGCACTCTTTCTTTAGTACGCGTTTTTGCTTCAAACCAGCATGATGTCTTAAAGTTACAAGTTAGTAGAGATTGTGGGCTCTCGCGTCTGCTGAAGGACAAATCCCAACGTAAAAACGTAAGAACTGTTTATTCGACTGGAAATGGCAGCGGGCGAGCATACCGACGCTACGCTCGTCTCGATAGCAAAAAGAAAAAATACTCCATCTCCCGCTAAAGGAACCATGTGTGGATGCGAAGCAGCGGGGAGATGGTTAGCTTGAGCGGGAGATGGTGTAATTTTACGTTGACATTTCGATTCGGCTTCGCGTTGCCGCGCTGCCTCGCGATCCACCGCTCGACGTTGACGTTTCGATTCGGCTTCCCGAGCCCGGAGTTCAGGGTCCGCTTGCCGCCGTTCACGTTTCCTTTCGGCTTCGCGAGCACGAGGTTCGGGATCGCCACGTCGCCGCTCCCGTTTCATGGCAGCGGCCCGAGCGCTCATCGCGGTGCTGCACAGGAGAAAGAATGAGGCGCGCGCGCTCCGTCATTTTGATACCGCGGAACTACCATGGCGCCCCCAGCGGAGTATGCAGCTGTCGCGTCACCTGTCGTGCGCACCGCTCCGTAGAGGAGAGAAAGGGGGAGCGTAGGAGAGGAGAGACAGGGGAAGGGGACGCGCATGCGCTGTGGGGGTGTGGGACGCCGCGGGACGGAGGGAGGGACGGACAAAGCCCCCGCCATAAGCTGCTTCGCATCTAAAAGGCCAATCTTCTAGACCGGGCAGTCTGTTTTTGTAGCTGCCGTTGGGGACGTATACCTCAGGTGACGCTGCGCTGGCACTGTGTTTTATCGGAAACGCAGTGCAGCGTGCAGCCGTGTTACGCTGGCCCGGATGATAACGAGGCGCAGGCTGCGAGGAAATATGCGCAGAGTGTGTCACCACAAGATGATTTGATTTTGATATTACCGCATTTATATTGGCTTTTCTCCAAACAGCTTCTATTTGTAATTATTCTGAATTCAAACAAACAAGCCTCTTTTGTTGGAAATGCAGACATGCGAGACCACAACCCGAGTCCCCCTGAGCAGAAGCAAGAATATTGTTCTTTTCATCCGCACAGATAGAACATGCACACAATCAATGCACAAAATGAAAGATGAAAGGAAGTGCTTTTTTTAATTGTTTTTTGTAGTTTCTGATATTTTTCATTAAAGAGGACATTAAAAGACCCTATTTATGAAACAGCTTGAGAAACTCAGAAAATAATAAAATAATGAGAAATGCGCCACATAACCGAGAAAAGAATACCGCTCGCAGTTGGCCTTACTCTACCCGCTTAACCATTGCTATTGTCCCCATATTTGGCAAAGCCTTTTGCCCAAAGCCACAAAACTGGAGCTATAATCCGCTACTTTACTAGCGTCTAAAACACTGCGTCCACGAAACCTATTCACGGAGCGCAATAGCACCATTGCGGTTGTGTAAGCGCCTGGGCCCTCTTTATTTGCGTACAACAGCCAGTGCACTACAATCATTAGCGAATCCTACATGCAGACAGAATTATTCGTGTTTCTACATTCTAGGTCAACATCCTCTGACCCTTATGACAATGTATCAGGTCCCATTCAGCCTTTTTGGCTCTGGCTTTAGCTCCTGGCAGGCAGTGGGAAGCAGTCCATCAAGTGGAGTTGCAGCCATCAGTGCCACTAGATAGGAAGCTGTATCCAAAGTCATAGAAAAAGCTTCACATAAAAACATTGAAGAAGAAGGACACATACGAGGACCGGCACAAGCCTTTGAACTATATTTCAACTTCCTGCTATGCGCTATTTCTCGTTATACATCGCCAACATCTAGGTTTTATTTAAAGATAGCCCTGGCTATAGTTTTAGTATGAACCCACTACTCAGAAGCGATGTTTTATTTTCTCGCTGAATGTTTGCCCTGTGACCCAGACCTTAGCGTGCCTGAGAAATGACTCGGACGTCGCATCCCAACGGTCAGTTACGACAGTCACAGTGTAGTGTACGGTAAGAATGTCCATAATATCTTTGGTGCTATTCTAAATTTCGTTTTTTTAATTAATTATGTGTACGCCTTTGTGTTTATATAAGGTCTCGACACTGCAGCTAACCTACGAGACCGAAAACAATTCCTGATGAGTCCATCTCACGACGACTGTCGACGGTGATGTGATCAGCCTTGATGCAATCTAGCGACACACCGTATTGCTATAGACGTGTTTATTTAGAATATGTAGTTGCAATTAGATCCCTTCCATTGCTTCGGCTACATGCAACGTGCATTCTGCCCGGTATTAGTCACTTTGCTATGACGCCCGCATGCCGAGGTTGGTCATGAGCATGACGATGACTGTATGAGGACCGTGCTGTGACGAAGAAGGAATGACGTCGATGGAACGAAGAAGGCGGTATGCCGACGACACCGTGACAGCAACGTGTCACCAACGGCATGAATAGAGTCAGATTACGAAGTTCGAACGATCCCACAATGGAACAAATACGACGACATCACGATGATGGTATGACAATACATTTTACATCAACCTGACGGGATCACGACGACTGTATATGGCGACGAAGCAGCGACGTTGGTGGAAATACGAAGAACCAATCACTTCGATGGAACGATGAAGGCTATATGACGAAAAATAGCATTTCGACAGTGGTATGACAATTCTGATATTATGGCGATGGTATAACTACTAGAGATCTACAATGATGGCATGATGACAATGGGTTGACGACGAGAATATGAAGACGAAGGCGGGACGATGATTCTATCGCGAAGACTGTACGACGGCGATGGCGTGATGAAGATGGCTGCCTACAACTTGATGACGAAGCTATAATGATGACGATTGAATGAAAACGACGGCATGATGATGAGAGTATGACTCCAAATGCGTGAGGACGACTGTCTGACAACGTCGCAATGGCAACGATGGCATAACGGCGGCTTTATAGATAGATAGATAGATAGATAGATAGATAGATAGATAGATAGATAGATAGATAGATAGATAGATAGATAGATAGATAGATAGATAGATAGATAGATAGATAGATAGATAGATAGATAGATAGATAGATAGATAGATAGATAGATAGATAGATAGATAGATAGATAGATAGATAGATAGATAGATAGATAGATAGATAGATAGATAGATAGATAGATAGATAGATTCAAAATGTATTTAGTAGGCAAAAATAATGCATGCGAATCGCAATAAAAGAAATTATTACACAAGGATTCGCCAAATCTGTAACAATCACCAAATCCGCCACAAGGATCCGCCAAATATGTAACAGAAACAAAAGTGACCAGCCGGGCATGTCCGAGAAACCACCACTTCGTCGTCAGGAGACCATTTCTTGTTTATTTATCCTTCGGCTAGCTTAAAAGAAAGGAGTTTTTTTTTTTTATTCCGCCAGCATTCACTAAATTTAGGTTCGAAATTAATTGAGCCTTCATAATGAGATCTCTCCGCCAAACTGTTCGGGAGAAGACACGTCGGAAGGCCTCGGCTGAAAAAAAATCGATAGCAGTCGTTCTGAAAGCCACTTCACGGTTCTTCCGCAAAGACATCATTACATGGCGAGGGGGGCTCCGCAAGATAGCTATTTGCGCAATAGCGCTCGTTTGATATCCGCTCACAACTGGGAGGCCGAAAATTCGAGTTTTCTTTCTGAACAGCCAAGCCTCGAAATATAAAAAACGTCAAAAAGGATAGATTTAAAAAAACATGAACACGAAATTAATATTTGCTTCTGGAAGAAGTCGACCGCGTATTTCAGCGTCATTTGATTGCGTGCATTCATTGATGTGTTTTCGTTGACTCGCCGATAGTTTCCGTCTATTTCCCGTCTATTTCCAGAAGTGCCTTTTATAAGCTGCTCTTACAAGTTCTTTTGGCGAGTTTTGACAGCGCTTCAAACCCTAACTGCTGGATAACTAGCGAGCTTGCAGGTGGAAGGAGACGCGAATATTCTGTCTCACGGAAAACCGGGGAGCTCTTCAAATCCTTTGGGTGCAGACTCTTTCAAGCAGTGCATAATGAACCTCTATGGCAAAGAGGACATTGCGCAACTTTAGAAAATCTCTGATAGATCTTTAGATCAGCGCTTAAAAAGTCGAGATACAAAATTTATTTCGCCGTCATGCTTTTGCCCTTTGCTTGTATATTACATGAAAGAATTTCTATATTATTCACACGGGTTTGCAACTAGAAGTCCAAGTTTTCTCTATTGTGTACTGAACCCCGTAGTGGGTGGCCTGACCTAGAAAAACTCATGGTGCGCATTATCCGAGACCACATAATGGGCACAATGCCCGCGTCCGACGTGCGTGCCATGTCCATAGAATTTATGGTATTGAATACAACGACCAAGTGGTTGCAGAACCTCGGCTGTTTACGGCACCACGGCATCGGTGAACCATACATAACCTACAGGGTGACGTGCCATTCGGAGAAGCGGCCCGCTTCTCAAGAATACCCTGCTGTGCCTCGTTTCGATGGCCTCTTTCTTGGAGGGTCGCTGCCTCATACGCGCACTGGTACGCTCTCTACTTCGTCACGATTCGTACTTGACGGATGAGTGACTGTGCAGACAACCCTCACGTAAAGTTGGGGTTCTTATATGCGCTCACGGAAAATCAATGCGGCTTCACAGAGCACCTGAAGTATGTCGGACTGAAATAAGGGAAGGCGGACTAATAAGGAAATAATATTCAGCACATTAACAAATGTCCGTTCCAGTAAGCATCTTAAAGGACACGCGGCACTTCCCGATTTGCAAATGACGTTGTGGTCGTTAAGAACCTCTTCGAAAGAGAAAGAATCGATGCGCTCTCTTGAGCGAAATAGCGCCCAGAAAATTATTTAGGCGTATGTCTGTTTACAAACTGTCTTGGTATGAATGACGCGAATAGGGCTTTTTTTAAATGCAATTAAAAGCAACAAAAAAGAAAATTTTGGCACAAGTTGTTTAAAAACCTGACAGTCACAGGAAACGCTGTCGGTGCACTGGAAGCAAGCACTTTGAAGTCCAAGAAATGCTCCGATGAAGAATTCAAAGTTTGAAGTATCGATGAATGCGTCTTCTTAAGTTATGCCGATAATGCATTAAGCTTATACAGATAACGAATTAAGTTTAAACAGACAACGCATTAAACTGGTGCTATGTAGTGAAACGCAAGAAGCGTTTATTGTGTCCCTAAGTTGCTTAAATACACATAAACCCCAGTACCTTTGCGAGCATGGCTTCACCGTAGAGTTGGATCTTCCCCGACCTGCGTTTCTGCAATCAAACAATTTTCTTGGTGTACCTGAATCGCTGCAGGTGCCAGAGCGCACCTTCTACTCATAGCTTTGTACAAATAACAAACAAGCAGTTTCGAGACACAATGAAGGGCTGGCTGCAAACTAGATGAGCCTCTGACCTAGTAATGCATTGCGTAAAATTCAACTAGAAGTACCGAAATAGAGATGAGACAGAACACAGTGCATGGTCTGCGCTCTGTCCTATCTCACTTTCCGTTCATCTTGTTGCATTTTTTGCAGTACCTTACTACCATCTAGTCCGCGACAGAGTACTCCTGCAACATGTCTCGACCCAGCATTTATTTAAAGGGCGCGCTTTAAACCACAGGAACGTGCTTCTCGGGGTGCCGCACCGGGATGGTATAATTCGTACGGCTGTTTCACATACAAATGCAAAGTGCAGACATACGTGCGACTACAGACGTCCGCTTACGTGGCCAGAGAGCAGTGAAGCGTATATCATGAACCAGAATGCATGTCTTGCTGAGTGTGCGCTCGTTGAGCGCAACAGCCAGCTTCCACTAAACAACGAATCAAATTTTATGTTGCGGTTAACATTATGAAAACTATTAGAGACACGTTGCAGGATATTCTAGCCCGAAAGCAAAAGTACAGGGGCCGACCTGTCAGAAGACCACCAAACCTCGTATCTATCTTCCTGAGTAAGGAGCAACTTAAGCCGTACCGGAAGCCCGCCTATCAATAAATGCTCGCGCATCGCTGCCACTAGTTTTTCCTTCAGTCGACGTATGCTGACATCGCGATGCGAGCAATCATCGACAGGAAATAGGCCGGCAGCAATGGAAGATTCAAGTACAGAGCACGAACGCCAAGCGGACGAAAGCCGGACGTTGTTGTTATCGGCCTAATCACCTTCATCCGGTGTCTTGGAGATTAATTCTTCCGCCATCATGCCATCACGTTTCTTTGTCTATCAGCCTTCACTTTGGGATTGTCGTTGCACTGAAAGCAATAAGTAATCTCCTAGGTAGGTGAAGATTATGAACGGCTCACTGGACAATCAAATGAACTTAGTCCACCATGAATAGCGCATTAGACGCAATTATTTCTTCTTTTTTGTGTAATATTGATATACGCTGTATCTGTTCCACGTGTCGGGTTTCACCTGTCCTTTGAATTAAATCGAGAATTTCTTAAATTCATTTATGGCATTTTTTCATGCGATATGATATTGCATGCGGTGGATTAGAATATAAATGACCGGCTCTGCGATCAGTGTGCCCGTCTTGTCCTCTGAAACGTTTTCCGTGGCTTTAGTAGTTAGAGACGTCGGTGCTGTGGTTTCCAGGCCACATATAGTATACAATTATGATGTAAACGTACGTTATAGTAACATGCTATGATAGGTCAGCTCAGCTGCGGGAGGTGTATGGTTCGAGCCCCACCACAAAAGGTCCACCGGTTTATAAGGTGGGTATGAGTAGTCCCAAACCAGGCATCCGGCTCTTCAAAGATGTACCACCTGGGACAATTTTCGCACACATCATAGGCTTGCTTTGCCATAGCCAAACCAAACAACATACCAAAACTCTAAAGCAAAACCTGTTCGTATATTATAAGTAAAGCTCATATTTCGCGGATACTCACCGCATTCAGATCAGAAAAGTGCGAATGCGATCCCTCGTCATTTATCATAAGTTAGCGCTCGTGAATGATACCTGACTCGGACTGATTTCTCTTACTGTTGTGTCACACTTCGCTCATTGGGGCTCTATCAGTGTTTTGGCACTCTTCTTGCGACAGAGCAAAACAACAAGTCGGAGCCACTATGCGTCATTGCATCCTCAAGTTTGCGCTGATAGCCACCACTCAATCGCGTAGGCAAGAATAAATATGCTTTGCTAATGTATCCCTGGTGCTAAGTATCGCATACCACATACGCATATCTCCGAGTCGAAGTTGTGGATTGGCTGTTGTGGATTGGCTAATGTCGAAACGGCGCTACCGTATAGCTGTCACTGGAGAGTGATCATAAGGGCCTTGAATAATGGTGGGCACTACGCGATACGGTTGCCCGTCTCGGATAGAGATTTCTTTCGTCTGGCACTAAATCGTTCAAAGGCACGGCACTTTCTCGTTCGTCAACCGGGTAATCGACTTATCTGTAACGCAGTTGTCTACGTGGTCCGGGAAAGCCATGGTTACGAACTGAACAGCGAGCAGTGCTTGTTGCGAAATCGCTGAACTTAGCAATTTTTTTATCAAGTAGTGACAATACAGAGCAGCTTCTTATTTCAACGGCGAATATGAACGCGCTTGCCTCCAGTTAGGCGAAAGTCTTTTCGCCCCATTTTGCCGCGACAACGCTTAATATCATCGAATGATAGGTTTGGCGCGTGTTTCCGTCTAGTCGTCCTTTTTTATTCTTTTTTGTACGCCGTCGCTGTTATTGTGTAGCCATCGTCAGGCCACCGCTTCATCTTCACGCAACCATCGCCACTTTGGATCGAACCTACCTACGGCAATTTCAATTAGGACACAGACGAACTATCCGTTCGGCTATTGCACAGGAATCGCGCTTGAAAGATTTAGTGGTGTTTTACAGCGTAAGCTGTTATGGGTTCATTCCAATAGCCGTTTCGGTTCGCGATGGTGCCGCCGCCGGCGGTGTACGCCGCCGTAATCGCTGTCGCCGGAAATGCGAAAAAAGTACCCAATTCACGCCGGGATCGAGCCCGCGCCCGCTGCGTGGGAGCCAGATACTCTACCACTGAGCCACGCAAGTGCTTTCTATCGGGCAGCGGGAAAATGTCGTAAAACGTTCCCAAGCGCGCAGGGGCAGACGACTCGAGCCTCCGCCAGTATGGTGGCGCCATCTAGGTAAGACGCCTGCAAAAGCATCGTGCGCATGCGTAGACGACGAGATGCGATTCAGACGAGGCGCGCAATCAACGCGATCCCGAGCGGCCCGAGCCTCCGCCAGTATGGTGGCGCCATCTAGTTAAGGTGCCTGCAAACGCAGCGTACCCGACATGTAAGTTGTAGTTGTAAGGCTTGATCGGGCTCAGCAGACTGCTGTGCAGAGGGCATTACAAGCCGCAGCTCGCCGTCGACAACAGGCGGACAGTTCAGATCGTTCTCGTCAAAACAAGGCGAACAGACTGCCGCGAAGACCCTGTTGTGCGTGGTGCCCAAATTGGAGCTACTCTTGAGCCGCTCCAGCAGCTTACGCTATGACTGTACTGCGTGTGCCGCGCAGGCCTGTGACTTTTTTCGCACCACGCAGACTCTCAGTGTAGTGACGTCTGCACATTCATTTCGAAGACCAGAGCGAACAATACCACAGTGGACGAAGACTGACGTTGAGCTCCTCGCAATGACGTTGTTCTTGAGGAAATGGCAAGTGATATCCTGCCGCTGTTACAATAACTGAGCTCGGAGTAGGAGGAACCACTGAGGTCTGCTGTCTTTTTCTTTCTTTTTTTATGAGACAAGTTTGACAAATCAAAGCTTGTGCAAAACATTCTTTTATATATCATAAGTGCCAACAGCCCCGAAATAAAAACATGCACGAACAGTATATTCACCAGAAACCTCGGCGATATCAGACAGACAAGGTAGGTGCATTTATTTGGCACACACAAGCACTTATAAAACAAAAGCTAATACAAATACTCTGTCCCTGCAAGTTCCACGAATAAGAACATAAAATGTTTTTGTACGCGTGGAACTGGCCCCAGTTACCCACGCATTATCCATTCATCCAGGCTTTCAGCCATCTTCAGAAAAAAGAAATGCTCAGAGATGGCGCGAAAGTCCTCTTCGTGTGGAGGCGCTGAGTGATAGCTCTCTTGAAAGGGGGAGGAGGAGGAGGTCTCTAGGTGGGTATTTGCGCTCCTTCAACCTTTGACGAAACATTACTGCACACTCCGTCTATTATAATCCGCCTGTACAAGACTGCAGCCTGTTTATTGCGTAATTATACTCTCAGTTTCGCAAGAAAATAAGGCCATTACCTGAAAGGCTTTATTTCCCAGTGCTCCAAAAACTGCGTACCACGATGGCTTAGTCGAGCATTCTGTTCTCGTAAATACGGCTTTTTCGTTCATGGAGAACGAGAGCCTTCCTCACAACGTAGGGATCGAAATTTACGCAATGACAATCGATGTTATTATATGTCATCAGTGTAGAACCATAAGTTTCTTTAAAACACATCGAGCAACCCGTGCTGTCGACCTTGCGTCATGGCCCGTAGCACCATCATTTCACATATTGCTGATCCCAATACTCATCGTTAGCAAGCTCATCTAGGATGTTGAATTACCGACCTAGTTAGAAGAAATTACCAAAGGCATTGTCTGGATGGCGAAACATATTCCTGTGTCAGCTTTCCGTGCGTAAGCTGCTTAAATTTTGCCGAGAATGTCTGACTACATATTCGATCACGTATTCTTCGAGCAAGCAATTGCTAGGTCTATTAGGCTTAGCTTATAATCTTCGAGATCTCTTTCCTAACCAACCAGCCAGGTGCCTTCGCCGAAAATGATGTTCCTACGTAATAAACTTATTTGCCATGCAAGTGCTCCCTTGCAAGAACTGCGACACGCTGGGTTTCTTTTGCAGCTAAAACATCGTTCGCATTTATTTCGCATTTGCTTGCAGACCGGCACCATGCGTTCTTTTGAAAATTTAGGCCTAACAATTGTTTCTTAATCAGCAGCGCGTACGTGTGTCTGTGCTATATCACGTATCGTTCAGGCAATTCTTCCACCCTTATCTACCATGTGCTTCCATTCATCGGTGCATTATTAATTGTTAAAAGAGCAAAGATCTCTGATTTCAGTATGTAGCGTCAACCACGCATAAATAAATTAAATTGCCGATTCCACTGTTTATTGTGTTATTCGCGTTATCTTGTTCTTTATGTCCGTAATAATAAAACGTGAAGTAGAGTTCTGCAAGAAGGGTCATCCTCAACGAAGCTAGGTGCTTTTACCCGGTGATTTACAACGCCGGTGAACTCCTCTTGTGATTATAATAATATGCGAATACATTTTCTTTGTCACAGTGGAAAAACCATGCAGTGGCTGAACGAACAAATCTTTCCTTATTTCTCCCTGCAGAAAGCCGTCCTGGCTTTAGAGAAAGCCTTCATAGTATGCAAAAGCTCACAGTAGGTTAAGTTTAATTTTATACTCTGCTTTCGCTAGATATCTTAAAGGGACACTAAAGGGACAAATTATTTCTTCTGCATCAGTACATTCCCCTTCCACAATACCGAAAACACCCCTCTTATCGCGAGAAGCCGCTTCGTAGGCGACAAAGAAACGAGAAACACACAGGCTCACCCTTACGTCATGGATTTTGGCAGCGTCTTCTAGGTCTCAGTTAATTATTTAGCGGTAAAGATTGACTACATTGTGTTCCAAAGGAGCCCAAGACTGAATTTGGCAAGTTTCGTGAACTTTTACTGAGCCGACGTGGCCCATAATACGAGAAATTACTTTAGAAGTCGTGACGTCACACTGAAGTGCGGACGTTGGGGTTTCCGCACGAAATTGAAAAAATTAACTTTGAGCTTCATTTTCTCTTCTAATCATTGACCTATTGTAGTGTAAATAGCGATAGCAGAGTTTTCGAAGAATAATTTATCAGTCTAAGTTGATTTATTGTTTTGCTTTAGTGCCCCTTTAATATCCGACACTTCTTTCTCCAATGTATCAAGGGTGTTACAGTTCCTTAATACTGGTGGATATTTTTTTTTTTCTGAGGAGCACATGAATCATTACATACACCTGAGTCCACCTATACCCTTATGCTGTTCCTGAAGGCTGCCGATTAAAGTAAGAAATATACAAACGTTATTCGAACAGACTTACTGATAAATGACACGAATCAAGATGGATGTGTCAGGGAGACAGTGTAAGTACAGAAAATGACAGTTACAGTCACATATAGCTTATCACGAAAGGAATGAGAGAAAAAAGGGGCACCAGATGCCTTCAGATACGCATTCCATGCACACATTGCTTGCCACGTGGGAACGCTGTGATCGTAAATCAATCTACAATATAAAATCAAGACAAAAACTTGGTTACTCCATAAGAAAGGGTGTTCGAAGACAACGCGCTGTGAAGAGATTCGGAAGGAAGACGCGGCCACCGAATCCGAATGATTAAGCGAAACGCAGTCAGCTTGGCTTTTCAGTTCGTTTGAACTGCCAACAATATGAACATACGCTGAGGTGTGATAAACTACGTTCGTGCAAACAACAGTGCCGTGGGGAGAAGCCGTGCAGCTTTGCACCACTATGGGCCGCTGCTCTCCAATGCGCAGATCGATCGACCACCTGAGCCCGTCAGAACGATAATTACAGATGTACTGCCGACAATTTGGGAGTTGCGTTCAATGAAGTTTAAGCAAACACTCTTCTTCTTTCGACGCAAGCGGCTCATTAATCAAACCGAGCGTTGCGAGGTGCCTTTGTTTCGCGATTCACTCGTTGAATTACGGAAGTTACGGCATTCAGGAGCCAGATTTTAACAGTGTTTTGCAGCGCTAGTTTCTGTGAAGCACGTAATAATTGCAAACAGGGAGTGAAAAAATGTCATGAACATATATGTTCTTCGCAAGATAAAGTTATTCGAAGCCTCGAATTCATGTGTACAATTCAACGTGAACTGGCAGGCAGGCTCTAGCCTCCTAAAATAACGATCTCGCCGGGTGCACCATACAGATAAAAAATATACGTCCTGCGTACTGCGTATACAGCCGCAATCGTTAACGGAATGCCGAGCCTCCTTGAGCTTACATGAACACACCGAAATATTCAGAACATGTTCAAAATGGAGGACTTAATAATTGGTTCTGCTAGAATGCTGTGTTTGTTTCTTTGGTATCCTCCTTGAAATGAAACCTTGTTATCTCGGGGCCTGCCAAATATTTCTTTAGCTGGGCAAGTAATTTTTGAAATTATTATTTCTCTAGAACAAGAATTGTCAACTAGCAGTCCTATGTCGAGCCACACTGACAAAAATATACGTTCAGCTACAGAAGTGATAATGTTGGTAACGGGAGGCTCACGCTATAAGTCGGCTGTGTACATAACGAAGCGAACTGTAAAGTGGAGCGTTGCGGAGGCAGAAGTCAAAAAAAATCATTCGCGAGTGCAATACTTGTCCGAACAATATGGCTCGAATAGTGGCAAATGCAGCGAGACAAGGACAATGTACCACAACCATGCCCTTGAGAATTTCCATCCCTCAGGCATGGCATATATAATGCGTGTGACATTCATCATTCTATGTCATTGATTAGAGCACTTAGATCAGCCAGTCGGCGCATGTTATACCCAAAAAACTCCCTATAAAAAAGTGACCACAGAAAATGCTGGTGAATTTCACAGAAACAATGGATGTATATGGTCAGGATGGCACCCGTGCAAAACATATCCCTTCTTTGAAGCTGTGTTTCTTGAGCAGTAACCTATTTTGTGCTATCGATGTCGTTTTACAGCGAACCTGTATGTGGCTAGCCAATTCGTCCAGCTGTCACCTGTACGCCGAAAACTATCATCATCAGCAATGGCTCGAGCGTCATTGTCTTATTCCGCAGCTGCCTCGTTTGCGAGCCTCGGCGCAACCGCGCGAACGCGCTCGTGCTACTGCAAGCCTATCAAACGACCCTCAATCTCCCCTGGCACACGTCGAATGCCCGTCTCCTCCTTATGGGGGTTCAGAGCGCCCTGGATGAGCTTATCGAAGCCCATCGCACAGCACAACTTGAACGCCTATAATCCACCACTACGGGGCGGCACATTCTCTCCGCCCTACGCCTCAACCCTACAAGCTCCCTCAGGCTCATGCACTGCACCCCGGAAGAAATTCAATCCCATTTAATAATCGATCCACTCCCCAAGAACGTCCATCCAGTCCACCACCCAGCTCGGCGAGAAGCCAGAGCCACAACGCTACACAAACACTATCACGCAAATAACAGTGCAGTCCATGTGGACTCCGCAGAATACGCCTACTCACCAAGCCTATGTCCTCGAGCATGGTTTCCAACACACTCCACCCTAGAGTTTCTGGTTCGACCAAAGCTCCATGCTCCCTTGAGGCGGAAGAAGCCGCAATTGCCTTGGCAATCTCATCAACCACTGCCACACTAAGTTTCAGTGATTCAAAAACATCAATCCGGAATTTTGCACGAGGCAGGATTCGCACATCTTTCAAAGTTCTTAAGTCTATTCAACGCCCGACCAGATCAATTCAACTCTGATGGGTACCTGCTCATGCGGGCAATTCTGGTAATGAAGCAGCCCACAACACAGCCTCGAGCGCACGTCAACTGAGCAAGGCCAGCTACAAACCCAGGCAGTGCATGCGAACGCATGGTGACCTATAAAGAAATTTCTCTCCACCATAGGGAGCACCAGCTCCAGTAAACTAGAGACATCGAACGCAAGCGACAGCGGTGGACTGCGGAGTCTAGAGCACTGCACGGGCCGATTTTTGCGGCCCGGGCCCGGCCCGGGCCCGTTTTTACATTGGGCGGCCCGCCCGAGCCCGATCAAAACTTTTATGGCGAGACCCGGGCCCGGCCCGGGCCCGGAAATTATCTACGTTACCCGCCCGGCCCGGCCCGCCACCCCTTTACCTTAAGCCCGAGCCCGGCCCGAGGCCGACTCGAAACCGGCCCGAACCCGGCCCGAGACCGAAAAATACATCTTTTTCAGAGTTGAGAAGCCCGAGAATAACTCGCAGAAAGCCCAAGCCCGGCCCGGGCCCGGGTCAAAAAGCACACGCCGTGCCCGAGCCCGGCCCGAACCCGTGAAAAAACTCCTCTACCCGGCCCGGCCTGGCCCACAGGCCGGGCCGGGCCCGGGCTTTCGGGTAAGCCCGAGCCCGTGCAGTGCTCTACTGCGGGCATATCGTCATTGACGTCGTTCTCTCCGTCACAGGCGAACGTGTGTGTAACCTCATTGAGAAACACAAGGACGCAACCAATAATTAAGAAATACTTTAATGAACCGTCGGGATTAACCCACAGTGATAAACACCGGGGCCGCACGTTTCAGCTTCGCTGGTCAACCATCTGTACGGAGTGCTTGGGTGGTGTTTTTATTTAGCATCACAGGTCTCAAAGGATTAGACTTCCCGAACTTCAGTATTCAGTATACTTGTAAAAACGTCGCTTTGTAGCGGTGACATGACCATGAGTGTGTTGATCGTGAAACAAGGAAGTCATCGGTGCCTACCCGGGACACGCGCGTAAACAAAGTAGGACGCCCAGAGAGTCGCTCTCGTTAACCATTGTCCTTGCGAAAACTCGCTGAAGAGCAACAAGCTTCCAGCTAATCAGTGAAGCGCGAACCTAAATTATGAAGGACGCATGCATCGAGGACTATTTCGCTCCCTACAAATCAGGCTCCGATGTCAGGGGGGTGTTGCTTATCCCGGGTGCAGAGCATGACTAACATTCTATTCTGTCAGCCCGCTCTTTACCTGCGTTGCATTAAACTTTGTCAGCGGTAGTTATGTTGTCATTGTTATTCGCTACGAGATCGAGCTATAGGTGGCAGCACCGTTGCCGCGTCAGTGCACATGCGTAGTCGGAGGCGCGCATTGAGGTGTACACGGTGGTGCTTCACTGTGAGGGATTTGAGCCGACTATTTGGTAACGAAACGCGCGGTCTGCATTGAACAGATAATACATAGCCCTCCAATGCAACATTATTGCCCGAAGCACACATCTCTCCTACTATACGCGACAGAAGTTTTTGTTGCGGTACTTTCTTGGTGCTTCTTTTTTTACTTTTATTCACGTGATGTAATGTGAGAAGTTCGCATCTTTATGTGGCACCGACTAGTGTTAAAGAATGTCTTGGCAAAAAAATATTATCACAAAATATATCATTGTGGCGCAAATGTATCACAAGAAGCCGTCAGTCAGCACAATGATCTGCACGTGAGTCCGGGAAGCCACAGAAGATAAACATGATGCAGTTGCATATGTAAACACAAGTACTTAGTATTGTCTGCGAACACATACAGAATTTCATAGTTTCACAGATAAGCGCACAGACCGTAAATATGCGAATGCATAACATAACGTAATACATGAAAAGTTAACAACATAACAAGCTCAGACATATCTTTCACAGGACAACTAAAATTGAACGTAAACCTAAGATACTGGCGTTCTCTAGGAAGACTTTTAAATGTACAAGCGCTTTTCTCCGAAGTGCCGCTGTTGGCCATCAGCCATTTTTTTCCTTGTTTCTTTTTTTTGTGAATGATCACTGATGTAATAGCATTAAACCTACCCTCAATGTTCGACTTGCAGTTTCGTAACTTGGGCACTCGAGAAGGAAGCGGTACACGTCTTCGTCTGGATGGCCACAAGATCACTGCAGACTAGGGACACGTTTTATTCTGCACCAAAAGTACCGCGTATATGTTGCACCAAGCCACAGGCGGTGTAGTAATGCCTGATATTTTCTGTTATTTTCTGAATGGACAGCTGTATACATGTGTCTATATAGAATAACTTGGAACTCTTAGACTGTTCGTCAAAGAAGGTATTTTCACTGAGACGTCAATATATCTGCCTGGGCAGCCAGCGTACTTCACCATGTGAAAGAAGAATATTTAATCTTTCATTGTTATTGTGCGCCCAATTAGCAGCTGCATCAGTTGCAGTGTTTCCAGGATTATTGCACTGGACCTGGCCTCCACTGAAACGCTAAAATTTATTCTTTGCACTTGCTTTTCTGAGCTATTTCAGCGTTTCATACATTAAACAATAAATATGTAGCCAACGAATTTTTGTCTATGCTTTTTAGTGAGAAGGATGCGTCTTTAGAAGCGTTAAAATCGCCCATTTTTGAGCATTCTGTGCTGATCTTATGAAACTTAACGCCGATAGAGTAGCAAGGAAGTTCAGCGACATTGGAAGATATCACTCGGTGTAAATTAAATGTTTGCTCTAATGCTAAATATGGTATGATGAATGCTGAAGCAGAGGAATTATTGCTGCACGATTCGTTTGTATACACGCGAATATATACAGAGTATATAAGGTGTGAATCAGGTACAGTGCCAGTTGCTGCGTGGCTATCATGAACATGTCTCTCTTAGCTACTATTCTCTCGACCAATATTTCAATTTAGGATGTTGTCAGCATCCAATAGTGACTGCAATGTCAAATATGATTCTCTTGTAATACTCTTTTTACACTTCCCTTTGGTAGCAGAGGATCAAAGTGTCAAAGTGATAAAATTCACGGCATGTACTTTGTTAATGTTTCGTGGTGTCACAAAGTCACAAAGATTGCGGAATAATCAACACATCGCGACTAGGAATGGATAAAGCGCTGCGTTCAGGCTTCGCAGCGACAACTTCCTTTGTTTAAAACAACGACGAATGTTTGTGGTGTTCTTGAAACACACTGCGGCAGTAAAACTGAAATAATTGTAACGAACGGAGGGCTCGACGACGGCTCATTGCGCGCTCAGTTCGTGCAGAGACTGGTTTCATTACAGCGCAGACTCCAGCGCAAGCCCAAATGATTCTTTACATCGTAAAAATGCATATAATAACATTTACGACGGTACTAGAACCACGGACAAGCAGTTTTTGAACGATATGTGCGCACTGTCACGCGCACCAGTAAACACATAGTGGCTTAGAGGCGGCATGACGCGCCATGCGTGGTTATGTGCGGATGTTTGCCACTGCGTATTTGCCACGTGACGCAAGAGGTATAGAATGCTTAAATGTATTTAGATTTGTGTTGCGCTTGTACATTTCTTTGCTTGCATTTGTGACATTGATACATCCACGTCTCCCATTGTACATAAATCCTGTATACTTATGTTTGCCTTTCGACAGAGCCTGTGACCGATTTAGTGTATAAACATAAAGATTTCATGACACTGCAGACGAAAACAAAGACAACTGTAGGTATAGTTTTTGGTTGTACAACAATTAATGAACTGCTTCACTATAGCTTAGTTTCACGTAGATTCCACATGTGCGTTGGAATCTATGTGAGTCTATAATTGTTTATTGAAGAGGCCCGAATCGAGCCAAGAAAGAAGCCTACCTACCAACCTACCGACTTCAAGGTATCTGCATGATAAGTGGCAATGAGACCTTGCGTTAAATAGCGCCGTCCAGCGCGGAACACACAACGATGGCTAGGCGTGCCATCTGGTGCATATGAGAAAAGAAAGCGTATATGTCGCAGTGAAACACCTGCTCACAACACAGTCATCTGCGTAGTAGGGACTACTCCGACGACCACGACTTAAAAAGCTCGGCGTGGTAGTTAAAAAAAATATTCGTATCAGTAATCACAGTCGTAATTAATTAATTACACTGGTAATTAATTCTAAGCATTGCGAGAGAGACAAAGCAGTCGATGCTGAACGCGCGTTTGAAAACAAGATCAAGACATAAGCACATAAATAAATAATAAATAGAGCTGACACAAGATATATTACGGTGTTGCACTAATATCAATTAATATAGTTTCCTTCTCTTCGACTTACCCACTTGAAATTGCCGCTCCACGTCTAGCTTTCATCGTAATTTCGCACAGCGCTTGCACATTAACACTGAGGCAATGAAAAGTTTAGGAGCGCTTATGTCTCCAGAAACATCTAATTGTTTCATAGTCTGAACATTTCAACTAGTTTTTCAATTTGCGCTTCGGCCAGAACCGACCATCGCGTCATTAAAACCATTAATCAGTCAACCAGTTCTTCAAGCACTACAATGCACTCGCCGATTCTTGTCGACCATCACTTGTGTGAGCCGTCCTGGTTGTGTACCGAGGCTTCATAAGCAAGCCATGCGGGGACACCGGAGGTGTCTAAAGAAACGCGCTACCGAATTCAAGGAGGCACGTGGTCATCAAAGATTTTCTTATCGTGGTACTTTGGATATTAAATAATGAGCTATAAATCACGTACAACACTGACTTTGAAGGAATGCCACCATCTTATAATAGCAGAGCCCTGAGTTTTACTATGAGGCCAGAGTCTGGTAGATATGCGACTAGGAGATTGGCAATTGGGTGCTGCCGTTGGTCCTCCAAGTCATAGCTTTCTATCCAGCGTGTCACCATCCATCTTTGTCGACGGCTGGGTCGGGAGCCCGATCGAGGTAGCTACCTGCGGTGCCCACTGAATGTCACCTACGGTCGGCCTCACCCGTCATGCTATCGACCTATAGGGCGCTCAATAAGAAAGGTCAGAGCCTATAGCGTGACGCTAATAGAGATTGCTGTCGCGCCTCTAGGTAAATCTCAATTCATCGAACCTGCCACCCGACCCATCTATTCCAGTGTTCATTTGTGCCCGAGAATTTACTTTCACTGAACCGCGGACCACTCGTTCAAACGAACATTTGCAATGGGCGTCACATATCAGAAAGCACAAAAGATAGATTAGAAAAAAATGGAACATACCTATAGTGCAAAAAGCTCAGGAATATCCAGTCTGTTGCAATAGTTTGCAGAGAAGATGCAGCACGCGATGGGATGAAGCGGTCGGTTGAGGCAACGTGGTACCAATAGCCTTGCAAAGCATTGAAAAGCTAGAACTGCGGTCTTGATTGTCAAAAATGTCACCCATATAAACATTGAAACAGACGCGGTAATCTCGATCGTTCACTATCGCGGGATGCAGTGACTTTCCCGAGATTTAAAGTGACTATCAATGGACGCGTCGGCGGCTGCAGGCGACAGCGTTCCTAACACTGTGTTAAGACAGCGTGCATGTCATGGTGACAGAAAAGACAAAACCCGCAGACGCCGACGCATCTGACGCTAGTCCCACTAATTCGGGCGAAGGGGTTTGCATTCGCAGGCATGAACGATCGAGAATACCGTCAAAGTTCTGAGTGAGACAATCAAGCGATAAGATGCATCCGCCAGTATTACGTGGCACAGTACTGCCTGACAACGGGGCAAGGGATGCTTTATTTTGTGCCATCATCAAGTTCAAATGACAAGTTACTTTTCTTGTGGTGGTTTGCGCACTTTCCGCTTCATTTGGAAATTCGCATACTATAACAGCACAAATTGCAATGTAAACACTTGGGAGCAACAGTTAATTAGCATTGCGCCGAAATTTACTTCACAACTTCAGTTCAATAAGTGACCGTATTGTTGTCCCTACTGAAGACCAGTGAACGTTCTTGTGGCGTATCCAGCTTGTAGGAACCAGTCTGCAGTTTCAGTTGCATCCAGCACAGGCATGATAATTAGGCATGCACTACAGGTTTTATTGCGATTAGTATTCTCAGCCTAATAACCCCAACTTTGGTGTGTTCCTATGTAATTGCTATCGTATTAGTATCTTAAAACGTGTCCGTAAATTAGTTTCAAACCCGGCTCCTTCAGTACAAAAGCCCGATGCTGTCTCTACTCATGAGTCTACGGACGCAGGCCTAGAAATACCATATTCCAGTCTTACCAACTTCAATCGTGCATGGCAGCGCTTCAAGATGCTGGCACGTAAGTCGCGCCGCATGGCAGCAATTCACTGATAAAAATGAGAACGCGCGCTTTTCTTGCTGACGATGAAGATAAGACTTTACACTTGAAAAAGAAGTATATGCAATCACGCAGTAATTCACTCGAAATCAGATATCTGGAACCCCAATTCTACACAGTCACGCGCACTACGACCCAATCTTCCTTGCAACAGTGCAGCACGCTGCCCTCTAAATTTCCTCGCCCACGATTACATATAAAAAACGCTTATAATGCCTCCGTCTCAGTAGTGGCAAGTCCTCACCTATAGAAAAGCCTTAACGCCTCTAGAGCTTCGTATGTGTAAACACGAAGTCGACCCTGTCGATGGTTATGTAGAGCTCCTCTAAGATGCAGTGGCCGTAGACAGAGCAAAGTATGCCAGCTTTAGGATGCGGCTTCTGGTCGTACTCGTATACGACTTGCCCTGTTAAGTGGCCCCTTAGGACTTCTGTAAGTTAATTGCATTGGTCTGCACTTTAAACGCGGTATTGGAGTACTACGATAACACGAGACTATACTGATGATTATAACAGGAGGATTCAATGAGGACTTAGAACGTCCTCAAAACAACTGGTTCGCAGAGTTCATAAAGGGTGCGTTTGGAGCGCAACGAGCGTTCACCGACTACGTACCCCCATCGAGGGTGTATGGGGTGCTTGACCTCGTCTTGGTCGGGGGGCTCAACGATTTTAGATTTTAGAGCCCACAAATACGTCTCCTATCTCTCGAACCACCTTCCCTGCTCTACACCATAAGGGACGGTACCTAAGTGATGGAGACAGAATCAGCAAGTCAATAAGATCGTGAGAGTGGCTTCTACAAGATGGCTCTTCATCATATAGTGGCTGGCTGCATTATCTGAATGCTAATCGCCTTAATGGGGACAGTCACCATGAGATGGGTTCTGGCGGAACTTTTTTGTTGTGTGCTGTGCTTCATAACCGCAATTTTGCGTTGTCAAGTTGGTAGTGGCATCTACTAAGATAGAGTAGTAACATCCGGACAGGAAAGCTTATATTAGAAGGGCAAAATCAGATGGGTGTTTTTGAATTTGCAGACATTACTATTTTGATTCAATAAACCTTCAATTTGTAATATTCTTCGCTGAGAAAAACAATTCTCGCGATATGGGGATTCCATCAAGCAAGTTCTTGTGCTCGTAGTTTAAATTATCTATGCAATCTATTATTTGTCTCACAGGACATGTTATATCGCATCCTGTCAGGAAACTTTTGTGCGATCTTGGGGTTTGTTGTATTTGATAAAAGGTCCTCCTATTATATTAATATTTTAGCTTAGAACATACCACCTGACGATAGGTGAGACGGCATGAACTAGACAACTGGTTCATAAGTTATGAGGCCAGTGTCCCTTTCTGCAACGCCATAGATACCAATAAATACGACTGCTCCGTCGCGCTAAAGGACGTCAGCAGATAACGACACCTGAGATAGAAATAGAGAGAGAAACGAAGAAGGAAAGGCTAGGAGGTTAACCAAGGGCGTGCCCGGTTGTCTACACTACACTTCGGGAGGGCGAAAGGAGAAAGATAGATAAAAACATGCAAGGCTAAATAATAACAGAGGCAGCAAATATTAACATGCTCGCAGAGGAATCTTCGCCAACAGTTACAAGCGTTGGTACACAGTCTAGTCAGATTCAGGGAGCACAATAGGACTTTTGTGGCCTACTGCGTGCAAGAGTGCTTAGGCCAAGGTACCGGATAAGTTTCCTACGACAGCGGTCTGTCATCCAAGCGGCTAAGACCAGCTCATAGAAAACATAGTTGAGCGTCGAAGACTGGGCAAGTGGCAGGCCTTAGAACTTCTGTATCAAAATAGAAGCCAGAGTTCTCTGCACAGTAATCTATGTTCAAGTAGTATATCTGGTTGTTTAAAGCATACACAGTTTGAAACCATTTCCTAGAGGTGAAAGGCACCTTGCGATTCCGTTGCGTGTGTGGCAGTGCTGGGAAGAGGTGGCTTTGAAATGGCATCTTTCACAAAGTCCCACAATATATACCTTGAAAACATGCCTGGTGACCAGTGTTTCGCCTGTCATGATCATTTATTCTGCATTAAAAGAGCGTTTCTGATGCACCATAATACAGAAAATTGTTATTGAAACTCAAGTGCTGGCGATAGGGCATACACTTACTCCAACATGAATGATACCACATATGGCAGCCACTGTTAGAGAAAGACCGAAAGTCCCTCGCTCGTTGTGGGTCGGCTTTCAATTGTACGTTTTCATTTACTTCGTTTAACTCTTTCCGTACCACGCCCACTGGGCATGGTGAGCCCTCTATCGATGGTTTTAAATGCCGCTTTCGAGATCTTCCGCGCCGCTCACGTACATACTGCGCTATCGGACGTGAAGGAGGAGAACTATATATTTGTTTTCTAAACAGTTGGCTTTTTTTCCCGCCAAGCGGTGATTTTTAAACGTGCTCCGAAATTTCGCCATCGCCAAAGCCAAACGCAAAAATGTCCTGCTCCGGATACAGCGCGCGCGCTTCGGGAGAACGCAGATATCGCGATTCCGCCACCTCTGCGGCTGATCTTATCAATCCATCGAATACCAGCGAGTTAGAGGACGCTGACGTTTCGTCGGACTTTGAGTCTGAAAGCGACGACGACGCAAACCAGCCCAGAACATCGGCGGCCCCAGCCCGGCACGCCCAACTGTAGTGCTAGCTTGCAGTTAAATTTTTGTAGCGAAATACCTGTTCAATGAAAATGTTTTATTATTTCGGAGATAATTCGTAATAGACGGCAATAGATTCTTTATATCTCATAATTTTTGTAACGTTTCTTTTTTCTTAGTAGATGCAAGCGTGTCTTTACAAACGTTGTTCAATTTTATCGCACAATCGTGATTTTAACAATTTATATCTTTTTTATGACATACATCTCGTTAATAAAACTTTTATGCGTGAAAAGTGCATTCATTTTGCTTTTCGTTTATATATATTACATTAACGTCACATTGCATTTAAGAAACTCACAAAAATAGATGGTGCCAGCTTTTCTTCTAGTTAGTATTGCAAATGACGCTATCGATCATTCTTCTTTCAGTACGTGCAAATGCACGACTACGCCTTTCCTTTTAACTTGTTGATTAGACAGCTAAGATGACCGCGACTACTGGGTGATTGTCAAGGCCTGCACAGGTGCTGGCAGCACTAGTGCAATTACAGCGATGAAAGGAAGCTTCGGCACAAATAAATTTTAGTGGTCCTCGTTTACTGTTTCTCGCGCACATTGCACGAAGAGCGCAAAAAGTATATATGTTTCTTCCAGTACATTTAGAACACTGTTGTATCACAATGATGAAATAGCATGACTAGATAACGAAAGAATAAGGCACCCTTCCTGGCGAGAGTGTTGTTTTTATATATACAAGCTACTGTTACGAAACTTCCCACTAAAAGCCATGTCCACGAATTTAAGCCTTTCTTGCCAGTTACATTCCACAAAACCTGCTTAGCATTCACCTGTACATGCGTCGCCAGCATAAGAATTCGCGTTTAATCTAAATCACTGTTTTAATAAGACAATGGTGTAAGCTGTTCCAAAGTTACAGCACCGCGGGCATCGTCATATGTATGTGATGCTTGCTTAACTAACGTAATCAGAACAGACTAATGTAAGTAGTGCAACATTTAGCTTTTGTAAACATTAGGCAAATGAGAAAAAGTGTGGCGCTGGAAAACACAAGTTCTTTGACTGTATTTCATTAATTGTGCTGTGTGGAGGCACCGCTATTTTTTATGCATGTGGAAGTGGCAGAAATGGAAGATCTGTTTGTACCGTAAATTACCAGCCGCTATACCCTGGTAAAGTACTGTACAAGATGACGTGTATAGTTGGCAGGATATAAAAAAAAAATGACGCACATCTTGCGCGCAGTAGTTAGGGCTTCGCAAGTGCAAGAAGCCTAGCAAATAAAAAAAAAGAAGTGATCACGCTTCTGCGAAGATAACTTCAATACCGACGTCATGAAAGCGTAATGCATATGCATGTAAGCATTTCCCAGCATACAGCGCTTAGCGTGCAAAAACAAAATTCCAAACGCCATTTCTGACACTTGCCGCTACGCCAGACCCGTTTGCAAAGAGTGAGCTGGTTTTGTAATCATGCCGACACGAGAGGAAGCCAGTGACAATGCTGCTAAGAACAACGACTCTTCGGCTGACTGATAAGGAGACAGAAAACAGCGTACATAATTAAACACATCATTTTGCATTGAAAGCACGAGACCCCACGCTACGTTGTTAATTAGGATAAGAGAGCCTTATGGCTCTTAAGAAAGCCGACTGGTGTTGTTGCAAGAGTATGCAAAAGCTCAAAGTCGCCGACGAAAGCAGGAAGATGTGGAGCGTGTCACCGAATGGGTAAGGCTTACTAAGCTTGCGAACCGCAGGCTTGCGCATGCATAGCTAACATATACTGTAAAGCTAAACTAAACCTAAACGTGCTTCCGGGGTTGTGAAAAAAGTAGGAACAGCGCAATGAAGTGACACGTTTTTTTTTTCTCTCTTATTTTCATATATGAACCCCGACTTCCTGTCTCTGACGTACACATAATGCAATGAAATTCCATATTGCCTTCAATGTCGCGGCTTGTGCAAGAATAAAACGGCCCTATTTCAACAGACAATTCCGAATGAACTAGTTTCCAAAAAGAAAGGCTTGTCAACCAAAGTCGACGCGAAAAAAGACAATGTCGACGTACATGGTATATGTATTGCAAACATTAAATTCGCCCTTCATCTTCTTCATCTGTACATATTCATCATATTCAACGTCTTCAGCGTGCCGTCCTGCTGAATAACGCATCGAGGGAACAGCTGTCTCAAACTATATATATATAGACTTAGAATTAGGGCATTATAGAGATGAAGAGTGGCAACATTGCATTATTTGAATTATTTTCGTCGTTTCATTGTCAATAAACCTTCCAATTTTATTCGGAACCTCTGTTTATTATATTTATGTCGAGTTTGTGCACCCGCTTCCTTCTTTTTCTTTTCTTTTTCTGTTTTTTTACGCGCTTGTACGTCGACGTTTTCTTCTTTCGCGTGCACTTTTTTGACACGCCTTCTTTTGACGGACCGAGCGCCTATAAAACGGCGCTCGGCCTGCCTCTAGGAACGTCGACAGAGCGACCTTAAGTTATGGGAATGCACAATACATATGCCGAACTAAAGGTGATGGTGCTGATAGCTCATAGGGGCAGACTAAGTCAGAGTTCAACTGGTACGGCGCTCCTGATCAGAGTTGGGCTCCCACCCTACCCTCAGCCCCTCCATGAAGAGCTGACAGACGTATTCCACGAAATTCGAAAAAAAAATGTTGCAGCAGCACTTATCCCCAAAAGCATGAACTGCGATTCTCACACTAACAGGCGCAAGGAAAGAATCAAATGGCTCCGAAAAAAAATTCGGGTCCCACCCGAATGTCTCATACGTTGACGCAGCCAGCTACGACAGACGGAGCTATGTAATTACGGTAGTCGATAACAACACGAAACTGCTCACGAGCGCCTCTCTACGGGCAACTTCGGCTACAAAGGCGGAAGCTTGGGCTATAGCCTTAGCCATCATAAGATACCAAGAACACAGAGGAGAGCCGTCAGTGGTTTTGTTGGACTCACAGGAGGCGGGCAGGCTCTTCTTAGAGGGCCGGCTGCCCATTGCAACCATGATGTTATTGGGACATAGACTTGCGTATAACCACAGGTTTATCTGGTGCCCGGGACATGCCGGGCTCGAGGAAATCCAGAGGGCTGACGCTCTAGCTCGACATTTTAGTAACCGAGCAGAGCCCTCAGCTCCCTCGAGACAAACGGCAATACCGACAACAGCCAGGGATATTCTAGCTCATCAGCGTCTCACACGCAAAAGATGCGGAAGTCCCCATAAATCGCTCACAGGTGGGGAGGCTGCAGACCTCCGAAAAATTCAAACATACGTTTATCAAAATTTATTAAGGATATACAAAATCTACCCACCGCTCTATCTGGATGCCTGTGGTGTGGCAATAGACCTACATTATACCACATCTCATGGGGGTGCACTAAAAAAAAAACAGAAAACCTAGCGCACTTCCTGGGGATTAAGATAAATTCTAACACCGAGCAGTGGGAGACAAAACTCGCGAGCTCGGACCCAGAAGTGCAACTAGAACTTCTGGATCAAATCCGGTGGGCGACTAAGGCCAGTGGTGCCCTGGACATAGGGCCCCACCCACAATGTTCCATGGTTCCACAATGTCCCACAATGTTCCCCCCCCCCTTTTTTTTTAAATAAAGTTTTCTCCTTCTTGTTTTTTTTTCTTTTTGATAAGAAATAAAATTTGTACTGTGTAGCTATGCCACTATTCGTACTAATGAAACATCACAGGAAATAAAAAAGACACAAGACGCATAAAACTGACATCACCGTGCGCTGGACTAACAACCTAATTTTACTACTGACGAACCGACATACAGGGTGTTCATTTTTAAGTTTTACAGCAATTTTAGAAATCGCCTATGGAAGGTAGCGTAATTCTTATCATTGAGCTGGGTTACTGGATGACGAGGACATTAGTAGCACGAGAAATCGAAACACATATTCAACTAATTAACACAAATTCCCTAATTAGCTTTTTATTAATTACTTTAGGACACATATTGCAATGTACGAATTGTAGCCGGTGAGCTTGTCAGGAGTATCCACTTGGAATCAGTTTCCAGAAAGACACCAGTTTGGATATATGCGCCATCAAACTCGCCGTAAAAATTCGCTGTTCCACTTACTTTCTTACCAAAATGGTGTTTTAGACATTGCAGCACAAAAGTAACTGAAACGCCCGCGTATTTCATCCCACACTTAGGGAAATAATATCTCGGAACCGGTGTCATCCTGGAAATTCACTTGAAGTGGATGCGTCTTGCAAACTCACCGGCTACAATTCATAAATTGCAATATGTGTTGTAATGAACTAAGAAGTTCGTTAGTCAATTTTTGTTATGATGTGTTTCGATGTTTCCTGCTACTAATGTGCGCCTCTTTGAATAACCCAGTTTAACGATAATAATTTTGCTACCTGCCACAGGCGATTTTTAAAAATTCCGTAAAGCTTAACTTTGAACACCCGGTGTATTAGCTCCAATAATAACCTGCCAGCAATTTCGACTTGTAAGGCAACTCGGCGAAGAAAAAACACAACATCCACGCCAGCCCATCTGCCAACCTTCTTCAAATTATGGTACAGGCAATATTTTCTATGCTCACTACACTGATATTTTGTACCGATGTATTTCGGTTGGTAAGAAATAAAACTCAATTGTTGGTTTGGTGGCTCTTGGCGTCAGTTTTACGTTTCTGGGCCCTTCATCTTTCCTGCTATACAGCCTTAATATGTGTAGCCAACTATATATACAGTCCATGAACTCATGCCCAATCCCAGTAACCACAAAATTGTGTCATTGCAAATGCATCGATTCTAGGACTGTAAGTTGGAGTCTCTACACAATAGTCTTCGGGCAACTGACTCTCAGCGCATACAATATCTATCTGCGTAGCGCAGCCGCGTAAGATGTTAATTTTCTCGCATCTGCAGCGCTGCGGAAACGTTTGCTGTCGAGTTTTAAAAGGCAACAAAGATTCAACGCTAATCATTAGGAAAGTTGCCTTACTCGATTGGAATGATCATCTCCTGTGGAAAAATATTCTCGTCGGCATCATGAATGTATAACCATATTAGAAAACGAGGCAAATAGTCAAAGCGAAGCGACAAGAATCGTAAAATCAGTAGAACAAAAATTAGAGTTTGGAGACGTCTGTTGAACCGGCAGTTTCTTTCAAAAGACGGAAATTCGTTCAACCGACCTCTTCGCAAACATATGTTTTCGCTGCATACTTCCTTGCAATCAGGTTCGTTCAAGCGCTAACTCAAAGTGGTGCTGTCGTCAACTGCTACAGCTTAAGTGCAATTCCGTTCGTGCATCGATTTGTTTACAGCTTAGACACCTAAGCACAACTCTTCGAAGTCTGTCAAGTTTGCTAAAACTCAACTGCTCTGCATAAACTCACTGAGAAAGTTAAACACGTAGTTCACTTAAATACGCAAGGCTATAGAGGCGATTAAAGCTTTATTTTTCATTTTTACCACACCTCACATACTCGTTATAATTAAAAGATGGCGTAAAAAATGCACAGGGAAAATGTCTCTAATATCTCAGTTGAAAAATTATTATCGTGCCTTTCTAGATTTTTTTTTCTGCGCCACACTTCTCGGCGTTAAATCGAAAGTTGGCACCGACGCCGTGGTATTATTCATTGAAAATAGACAACGTCTGGTGGTTTGAATAAAGTATTCCAATAAGTACTATACCGGCCTCCCCTTAATTTAGATTTTGTTAATTCCGTGATTATGAAACCTAATGTGCCTGATTTCGCTACAAGACTGCTATACCGCATCGTTTATGTCGACAATCGCCGCTGCGCCTTTGAAATGCGGCTTCGATAAAGTGCGAGTGAAAAAAACGAAACAAAAATTAAGCTTAAGAAATGGACTTGCACACGATGCACTAATGACATCTGTCCTAGAACAACAGCTTTATTGTTACTCATATACTTCGGCATTTGCTAGTTTACTGCATGAGTCAGCGGGATCACCAGTGAATGGGTATGCTGGAAATAAAAAGATATACACGGGAGGCAACTGAATATTGCACGAGGTAGACGGAAGAAGTGGCTGGAAAAAAGCACGAAAAAAAAATAAATCACAGGAGCCGCTAATTCAGGGTGTAACTGAGCTAACAACAGCAGAGGGAAAATGCAACAATTTTGCAGATAAACTCGTAGTCACGTTCTGGTTGACATGAATCGATAGTTTGAATTGTGCGGATAATTGGTACTTTTAAAGTTATTACTAAACACTCATTTTCTTTTTTCTTTGGGGGGATTGGGAGGGGGGGGGGGCGTTACGCAATGCTTACTTTTCCCGGTGTACTGGAAGAACAAAACAGGGCGCCGTGATTTAATCTACATAGGTATGCGGGCATGGTATATGAGTGGTGTACGATCGAAGCTTAATCTTTGTAGAATAATCAGAGCCTTTCTAGAGAACTACTTACCAAAAAATTTCTTGAGCATTAGAAGCGTATTTTACGAAGCGTGTACTAAGTTTACCTGGTGTCCTGAACGAATTAAACGTCCCAGAGGGTTTACATCATGATAGCGGCAGTGTCTTACGGGTGATATGCAGCCAAATTGTGTGTATGTGCAAGTTGGGCGAGTTTACAGGAATGCATGGTTGGTCCAACAGCGCCACGAAGATGACGAAATGCGACCTGAAAAGTGTTACAGACCTGTGCACACACACACGCACACACACACACACACACACACACACACACACACACACACACACACACACACACACACACACACACACATAGAAGGAAAGAAGAAAAGTTCACAATATGCACGAACACATTTCGATGGAGGCGAAATGCAAAAACGCCCATGTGCTTGCGTTGTAGTGCACGTTAAAGAACCGCAGGTAGGCAAAATTAATCCGGAGCCCTCCCCTACGGCGTGCCTCATAATCACAACGGGTTTTGACACGTAAAACCCTAAAAGGAATAAGAAGAAGTATTTCAGGTACCTGTGCAAAAGGATTATAGTTCGCGCTTATATGTATACGGCGCATGTATGTGTGCCTATCCACAAGATGAGTTGTTTCTTGAGTTCTCAGAGGGCCTAATTTTTAGTGTCACGTGCAACGTCTGCAGTCGTTGCTACGTGAGCCCATGCACTTAATACCCAGACGTCATTCATTGCTCTGAACTGATGTAAGGCAGCGACAGGGTCCAATTAAAAGCGGCGAAAACACCATCGATGCCCTGCAGAGTCCTTCTCCTCTTATAGGAAAAGGAACTATCACTGCAGCTATAGTCGTAACAAGAAATAAAGAAAAGCCCAGAGGCCCGAGAAGTGGGAAGAAATTTGTCGCTAAGCCCTCGGTGCGCTTTGCCGATGAAGCTTTGCTCAGACGAGCAGCGGCTGCATCGCATTGCCTTAAGAGGTGCTTATCCGTGGCAGCGGGGTTAACTTTGATCCCTCCAAGGCCGGTCGTAGATTAGTCCGGTTCAGCGAACTTGCCGCTCGTGTTGTTTAGCTGCTGCTCTCGCAGCAACTGCAGTGTTCAGTGGCGATGAGAAAAGGCAGAGAAGCAGAACATATAAGAAGGCTTGACCAATGCGCCAGCTGTGCTGACGCGTTCCTAAAACGTAACTCGGAGACAAATCTGGCGGTCTTTCCCCATGAGTAATGCATGTGAATGTGTTACATCCAGAGAAAAGCCAATAAAAAAAAGGAAGGCCCGTGTGTATGCTTCTCTGTGTGTTTTGTCCATGAGTGTGTACAGCACGCAAATCTCGGCGGGAAAGGAACACAAACAGGAAAGAAACCAACTAGGACGCGGATTTTCGTCTCCCCGTTCCCCAATGGTTTTGAAATTGCCGCGCCACTGGCCGCTCGAGGCACTTTGCGTGTATTCGCGGGCTTATATCACGCTCGGAAAAACGCTTTTTTTGTAGCACGTATTGAGCAACGGAAAGCTGTATCGGGAGTATTTCATGTTACTCTATAACTTTCTCATTTACGCTTTTCATCTAACTATAATATTTCAAAAGTTGATTAATTAAGACTAATTAGGTAATCAGATGGAATGAAAAAATAATCAGTATCCCCAAGCGACGGAAAGCAGCATAACCTTGGTTCTGTCAAGCTACGTGGATTTTTCAGATTTAAAAATATTGTTGCATGATAGTTGGGACACCCTGTATATACAGGTTGTCCCAGCTATCATGCATCGTTTCTTTAAAAATGATGGGCTATTTTACGCGAAGAAACCAAGTGCATATTGTTCACAGTCGAGTAGAGTATCTGCGAGTAATTTTTTTAGTTGACGCCATTCAATTTTTTTAATAAATCCAATTACCTATTTTTTAAGCAGTGCTCCGAATGGTATTCCCTCAATGAAGAACTTATAGAAAATTTAAAAAAAACTGAAAACGGACCAAGCACTTTTAGCCCGTTTTTTTTTTCCGGCTTATAAGGAAATACCGCAAAAAAATGAAAAATATCACCTGATTAACCGTCTGCCAGAATCAAAAAGCAGTGCCCTCAAACAAGCTCCATAGCAGTTAGCAAAGGTGCCGGCGCGTGTCCCGTAACAACACCAAGGCGTCGCGTTGTTGCAGCCGGAGCGCGACAGATCGCCCCATAACTCCTGTGGAGCTTCTTTGACGGCGCTGCTTTTTGATTCTGGTGGACGGTTTGTTCCGTGCTATTTATCTTATTTTTTTGCGGGCTTTTTATCAGCCGGAAAAAACAAACGAGCCGAAAGTACATGGCTGAAAACGCCAGTTTTCACGTTCTTGCAATTTTCTACAAATTCTTCATTGATAGCTCACCGTTCAGAGCACAGTACTTAAAAACGGGGAAATTGGAATTATGAATTGAATTGGCGCCATCAACGATTTGTGTGTGTGTGTGTGTGTGTGTGTGTGTGTGTGTGTGTGTGTGTGTGTGTGTGTGTGTGTGTGTGTGTGTGTGTGTGTGTGTGTGTGTGTGTGTGTGTGTGTGTGTGTGTGTGTGTGTGTGTGTGTGTGTGTGTGTGTGTGTGTGTGTGTGTGTGTGTGTGTGTGTGTGTGTGTGTGTGTGTGTGTGTGTGTGTGTGTGTGTGTGTGTGTGTGTGTGTGTGTGTGTGTGTGTGTGTGTGTGTGTGTGTGTGTGTGTGTGTGTGTGTGTGTGTGTGTGTGTGTGTGTGTGTGTGTGTGTGTGTGTGTGTGTGTGTGTGTGTGTGTGTGTGTGTGTGTGTGTGTGTGTGTGTGTGTGGTGTGTGTGTGTGTGTGTGTGTGTGTGTGTGTGTGTGTGTGTGTGGTGTGTGTGTGTGTGTGTGTGTGTGTGTGTGTGTGTGTGTGTGTGTGTGTGTGTGTGTGTGTGTGTGTGTGTGTGTGTGTGTGTGTGTGTGTGTGTGTGTGTGTGTGTGTGTGTGTGTGTGTGTGTGTGTGTGTGTGTGTGTGTGTGTGTGTGTGTGTGTGTGTGTGTGTGTGTGTGTGTGTGTGTGTGTGTGTGTGTGTGTGTGTGTGTGTGTGTGTGTGTGTGTGTGTGTGTGTGTGTGTGTGTGTGTGTGTGTGTGTGTGTGTGTGTGTGCGCGTGCGTGCGTGCGTGCGTGCGTGTGCGCGTGTGTGTGTGTGTGTGTGTGTGTGTGTGCGCGTGCGTGTGTGTGTGTGTGTTTGCTACCCACTGTGCCCTCTATGTAGCGCGGCTTAATTCAGAGATAATGTCTTCTCAATGTGTTCTCTCATGTACACTATTATTTCCATTTTTGTCGCACTGGAAGGCTACATAAATTAGATTCTAGTATTCTGTCCAGACACTGTCGCTGCAACAAAATAGGAATTCAGACCTGCATTTGCAATGTTTTACGCCTTTAGATAAACACGTTTCAAGTCCAAGATACCTCATTGTATATGTTGCTTGGAACATAGTAAATCACAAAAACGTGCCTTACAACAAGGTTCCAATTGTAATCTAGAAGGATGAGCACTTACGAGGTGAAAAGTTCTACAAACATGAAGACGTACGACCACAGGAACGTCTTAGTCGGGCGAGAACGCATCAACAAGAAGACTTGTCTTGGCCTAAGATTATACATACACCTGCTGTGGTGTGGGTTAAACGCATTACTTCATCCAGAGAGGTTGAACCGCAGGAGAGTAAGGCTGGGGTAGATCTTTGCGGGAAATGCTTTTTCGTTAATAGAGTCGTCGGGAGTGTTACTATACAATCAAGAGTTCTTGCCTATCAGACGTTTTTATGAGAGGAAAGAAAGAATTGCTTCCGTGACACGAGTAAATAGCTAGGTATACCCAGACTATTCAAACAACTTCAGTCGTCAAAGCTAGGAAAGAAGTTATACCTCTGAATCTGAAGAGAGAGAAAAAGAATCAAAGATCCCACGCCCTGTGGGAATCGATGTTATGCGAAGCAATGTGCGGGGGGATAACCAACTTAACCAAACGACCATAAGAACCCCAAGATGTAGGCGGCTATTTACTGACCTACTTCAGACGCATGTCATGCCATTCATGTCATGACCTATCATTTATGTTCGTCATACACTCTTGTGATACTATGCCAATTTTTGGTGCATAGCAAGTTAACGAAACGACCATCAGAGCACCAAGACGTAGGCGGCTGCTTCATGGCCTACATGACAAATATGTCATGATATTCATGTCATGATCTATCATTTATGTTCGTCATACACTCATGTCATGCTATGCCAATATTGGTACTTACCAAGTGAACAAAAGAATCATGAGAGCACCAAGACATAGGCGGCCAGATAGATAGATAGATAGATAGATAGATAGATAGATAGATAGATAGATAGATAGATAGATAGATAGATAGATAGATAGATAGATAGATAGATAGATAGATAGATAGATAGATAGATAGATAGATAGATAGATAGATAGATAGATAGATAGATAGATAGATAGATAGATAGATAGATAGATAGATAGATAGATAGATAGATAGATAGATAGATAGATAGATAGATAGATAGATAGATAGATAGATAGATAGATAGATAGATAGATAGATAGATAGATAGATAGATAGATAGATAGATAGATAGATAGATAGATACTCTCAAAGTGGCAAATGGTCGCTAACAAATGCTTCACATTAAAAAAACAAGGGCAGAGGAGAGAGCGACAACATCCTCAGATATCAGCGAAGACAGAAAAAACTCGGTAACATAAGAAATCGAAGCATGTACGGGTAGTTTCAGCGAGCAGACAGCTCTCGGCAGCCTTCTAAATTCGCCTGTGGACCCACCTCTCCTCTACTTAGTTATCACGCTTGTCACACAATGTTACAGAGACCAGTCTTTAGTCTGTGACCAAATCCCTCTCTATAGTGTTGAGAGCTCGTCGACACATCCGGCTCCGAGAAAGAGAGAGAGAAAAGAAAGGCCCTGAGGTCAAACACCATACAGTTTGCTACCATACAGAAGGGTAATTGAGCTCCGAAATAGTTTCTTTCATTTTTGTATACCTCTGTCCAATCCCCGCAGTATTTACTTTTGCTGCATGGAAATAAATAGAAGCTATATATAGGGAAAAAAATAGAATCCAGCGCCTCTCCGTTGATTCACGAGTGTGGCAATCAGGATCTCACACAGCAAATTACGGAAGCGAAATGTCAACGGCACGCTGCTGTCAAGAGAGGTTGCTAACAATCGAAACAGTCGGGTGGCAGTAGCTGACAGGGACGTCCCTGAGAACAGCCACACGTACAAAGAAAAGCTGGTGGGGATTAATAGCTCCCGGCTGCGGCGATAACAGCTCCCCTAACAGAGGAGTGCTACCGGCTTGACACATTCGTGCTGGCTGTGGGGGACTTGATGAGTAAAGCGAAGGGCGGCTCACGGTGCGGCTGGGTGCAGATCCGATCCGAGGCGGGGCATACATGTTGACTAAGAACAGCCTTGGCGACAGAGTCGTTTCGTATCTTTTCGGTGGAGCTCTGTTGTCGGATGAAATGTTCACTGGCTTTCTGCTCCGTGCGGTCAAAGAATTGATCTAATATTGACTCTTTGATGTTTTTACATCGCGCTTGGTGATGCATGTAGTAGAAAGTCATGTTCACTTTTTTTTTTTTTTTGCCGTGAGAGTCACAACAGTGGAGTGAGTGAACCAGACAGTATCCAGTTCTCTTCTAAACGCATGGCGTACAGGAAGAAAGGACCGTGCATGCACATGCTCTAAAAAAATATAACACAAGTGATATTTCTCTAGCTCTCGCCACATATTGTTTAACAAAACAATTCAGAGTGCACGTGCTGACTCAAGTTGATTCATCCGGTATTTTTGTATTGCGATAGCAAATATATAGACACTCAAAGCGGATTTCTGCCATCGGCGTCGTCGTCGCAGGGCACGGTTTCTCCGCCAATGCACTCAGTCCCACAGGATGCTGGAATCAGGCACCACGTCCGGGAATAAGACGAGATACGCGCACCTCCTATCCACCAACTACTATAAAGAACACGACGAAGACGCAGAAAATTTCAATGTAAAATGACACGATGTGGGCAAGCATATATGTACGCTCTGTGACAACGACGGCACCAAAAGACTCGTTGCGAGACTCGTGGGTGACTGGCGCCGAGTTTTCCGATTGCTCATAAGCCTCTCGAGTACTGATGTGCATTATTGAATCCTCTTACTCTGCATGAGGGAAAGCCAAGTGCGCGTTTCCAGCTCTTCTGAGACTGGATTGCGAAGTGCAAATCGAGTGTCGGGAAATGCAGTTGCCCGCGGCGCATGCAGGAAAACCGCCGCGTCCTCCGGTTCGCCTGCGTTATGAGTTTATCGTATAGAATAGGATGAGGAGCACGCTTTCATTTTTTTTTTTGCGTTCTAGAGGCGAGGCACGCGGCGACACAAAAAAAAAAAACTGAAAAGAAAAAGGCCGAGCTTCTGCGCTGTATGATTTGTATGCTAATATCGAGCCCCTCCGCTGTATTCAATATTGCTATTTTTTACTAAAATCTTTGCGCACGTTCAAGTCTACACCCCAACAAAGCTTATGACTTGAAGGAATTTGTTAATTTCTTTCCTTCTATGAAAAAATTGAACGATGATTACGATACTCCCTAATGCGAAATTTGAGCGCAGCAGTATCTACGTGTTTTCACTTCGCGATATATTGGCTGGCATGGACAATCTGTCTCGTGCGGCACGTTGCAAACGGAGCGAAGTGTGGCGCGACTGCTTCGCTGATCTGGAGATCGCGAGAACCAGCGCGTGGGGGACGCGTTGGTGCGATTCACAGCAGCCGCCGCCGACAAATCTACCAGACTACGCACGCTACTCTGGCGCCATCTCTTAGACATCGTTGCCGCACTACGCTTTTCTTCTTACGCTTTCGCCATACCCTCCTCCGCTTTCCGCCTCATGGTTCCGCTGCACCCTCCTCTCTGATTTCCTTCTTGCGTCTTTCATCCCCGCTGCGATCCGCGTTCGCTTTCATCTTTCGCTGCAGCGTTCGCTCGGTTACGCCGCCGCCGCCACCGAGGCTCACCGCAAGAACGGGCGCTACGCTCGAAAAAAAATATGCGGTTTTGCGTGTAGAAATCGCGATACGATTACGAGGGCCACGGTGGGGGACTCCGGATTAATTCTGACCACCCAGGGTCACCTAGGCACCTAGTGCACGGTACACGAGCTCGCTTTTCTTTCAATTGTACATCTTAAGGAAGATATACTTACAAATACTTACATCGGTGATTACTGGCGAGACGAACTTCTTTGAACGTAGCCTCGTGGAGAGCTTCACTGTTTGACGTGTAAAAAAAAAGATTAAAAGTATAAAACATAGCGTTCCCTTCGGGCCAAGAGTCTCTAGAGAGTATAAATGTGTACTGCAGCGACTAGCACACAAGCAAAAAAAATGTTTATACTGTGTTTCAACGCCTAATGCATATTAATGGCTACCATACTTGTAGGTAAACAATTACGCGTAAATAATTACTTGCAATCAACTACATTTTCTGGTAGTATTGTAACTGATCGTTTAACTTTTTACCTCTGTAACGCTTGGTGTAAATTCAGTGCTTTTAATCAACCAGTTACACGAAATTTTTCTCATTTGTTTTTACTTTTTTACTTTTTTATTTGTTTCTTCTATCACTTTTTATTTCCTTTAGCCCTTTCAGCCAGCCGGTACTTACACTAGCTAACCTCCCTGTCTTTGCTTCCCGTTCTGTCTCTCTCTCTACACGTAAGCAGTTACATTATTGATAAGGCAAGCTGTAACAGGCAAACAGCTTTGAGCACTTGAATTAAGATTATCAATTAGCTATTGATTGACTATCGATTGGCTATCGATGACTGACTAAGCTTAAGTAGTCCCAACCATGCTTACCTAGACTTAGCCAGGCTCAGCTTAGCCACTTCACAGGGATATGTGCCATTGCGCATGGACCCTTTCTGCACATTTGCCAGGATCGGCCCACATTTCTTGTGGACAACTAGCGGACTAACGGCCGGCTTAATGAGCTCCGCTGTTAAAAAATATGTGTTTTTCACATCATTGTGGGTAGAAACGGCGTGAAACACCCTGTAAGTGAAAGCGCGTTGACCGTTGTAGACGCGATGCAGTGGACTTCACTTGGGATGCACGATGCAGGCATAGCACGCACGCTGAAGCTTCTACAATGAATATGACGGTGTTGCAGAAAGCGTCGATGAACTTTGCTTTTGAAATCAGCCGGTCCTCCCAGTGATTCAATGTTTCAGTAACGTGCTTGGAAACGCGATTTCTTGACCCAACGTTTTTAACAGCGGCGCTGTTTAAGCCGGCCGTAAGGCCGTGACGCGTTAACAGGAAATGTGGGCCGATCCTGGCGGTCGTGCAGAAAGGGTCCAAGTACAAGAATCCAAGCGCACGCACGCCCCCCCCACCCCCTCCACCCCATAGCCGCTGCGTGAATTTCATTCATACAGCGGCTATGGCGTGGCGCTGCTGCGATCGAGATCGCGAGTTCGATCCCGGCCATGGCGACCACATTTTGATGGGGGTGGAAGGCAAAAACGCTTATGTACTTGGAATTTGGTGTGCGTTAAACAACCGCAAGTGGTCAACATTATATCAGAGATTCGCACTACTGCGTGCCTAGTCATCAGGTCGTGGTTTTGGCACGTAAAATACCAGAATTGAATTAAATTTAAAGTTTCTCTTCGACCATTAATGGGCGCGGTAACTGGGAAGGAAGGATCCTCCTTGGCATCCTGCATGGTGGCCGAGTCACTTCAGGTAATTATAGCAATCCGATTGGTTAATCTTTTTGCAGGTAGCAAAAAATTAAGCAAGGAACCGTTCAGCACTCTCGCTTCTACTGCTGAATCCGGACTAGAGATATCGCAAATTCACAGAATCGACGGGCCGTCGATTACTTTAAGGGAAAAAAAAACGTTAGAATTACCTGCGCTAAAGTGCGAGAATGTATATAAACGTAGCAGGCCCGTCATTTCCTGCATTCCGCGGCAACCCTTCTTTTCCTCATTGCTCGACGGTTGTGACAAATGTACTGAATTTAACGAAGTTAGGAGACGCGAATTATTCCGTTTCGTATTTATTATAGTCACAAGCAATTCGCTATAAACAATGCTCAACTTCGCCATTAGCACACCTCCCTCAATGTCGACGACTAGAAATCGAGAAGCGTGATCGAAGCCTGAGCGAGCATGAAGAGCCCATTAGCGTCTCCATTTAGAACACTAGAGACACCGTCTCAGGTTTTATCTAATGCTCGTTTCCAAAAACTTCAAGTTTTGCTAACGCTGCTGCTACAGTGTTTGTTTCGGCCCGAGTCTTTCCCGTACAATCTCGAGGGCAAATGTCGAAGCCAAGTATAGGCGAGATAACTCAGGCGAGGATGTTTTTCGCACCTGCCGATTCTCGCATCCAAGGTGCGAGGACGCATTCTCGCTCTAAATAATGCACATTTCTTTTAAAGAAAACCTTGCGATGCGGTTGTGCTTCAGATTTGTCTTGTTGCGTAAAAATGCGCGCGCAAAAATATTCAATTCAAACGGAGAGGAAGAACGTTGAAAAAACGCCGCGAGCACTTGTCACTTTTTTTTTTCTTCGGGATGATGGCAACCCTTAAGCAGGATGATGAGCAAAAAATGCAGTAGCAAAGTAAAATGTGGAACCAACACCCATTTGAAGAGTATGGAAGGAGATGGCGAATGTAAATATTTGTTCGTAACTCAAGGACGCCAGAAACGATGAACCATGAACTTTACTATCATACTTATACCGACTGGTGGTTTTGAAGCAAGAAACGAAGCAAAAGGCAATTGATTGAAGCTTCTCACATAGCCTTCGGCATAAAGGCCGCTGTTTCTTAAAGCTTTTGAATGCTGAGATTTTTTTGCAATATTCTGATCCTACCAACCTCACACTAACGTCGAATTATTCCAAAGGCTAATAAATTAAAGCTTAGCCCAGCCCCAACCCCCCCCCCCCCCCCCACCTTTTTTTTTTTATTGTATGCAAGCTCCTCGCTCAGCTGTCAATTCATTATTGGCGAAGTATGCAAACCCTGTGGAGAGACGCTCAGCCGAACGCAATTTTGTTGCGAACACTGTTGGCCTGAAAGCAATGCCATGGCAGAGTAAAAATATAGAAAATGGTTCAGCCACGTCTATGCGAAAGAAAGCAAAATAACGTTACTCGTATAGTATCAATGTCGTAGCGCACAAGCACAGTGATGGCGTCGCTGGCGAGCTCCTTGGGGAAAAATTTCCACTGTGAGACAGAGTGACAAGTTTTAAAGAGGATCACACACGAAGTATCTCGCTCAGTCTATAGTCTTGCTTTGGTTTTGCGCGCTGAAATCTGTTTCTTCTTTATTAGCTTCAAAGAAAGAAGGCTGACCTAGTGCGCTGAATAATTTAACAATGCGTTCAGCGCGAAAGCTTAGGATTCGATTACGGCAAGAAATGATAGTTGGCCGACGGCAAAGCTTAACAACACCCTGATGGTGTTGTAAATAATATTGAGCAATGCCCTGACGGAAACCAGAATGGCCCGGCGCACAACTCAAATTTTCTTTTTTAACCTTCTTCGTGGATACCAATTGTTTGTGAAGCAGCCGCCCTCTTTATGCAAATGTTGATTGGATCCTCCGTTCCACGAAATGTTTACGTCTTTTACTCTTCTTACTTTATTTAATGAACGTAATGCTCGTGTAGAAACAACACTACGAAGTATGTGAGTAGGCTTACTACTATGTCGATGTATTAAGCCAACATGTTTGTGTTCTTGATTTTATTTATTTTCCATTGTTAGATTGACTTGATTGATTGACTTGGGTTTGACTGCAGAAATTTGACAGCATGCTGTCTTGTTCGTGATTTTTTTCTTTATGTGCTTTATGTTACTGAACTTTTTTTATCACCTGCGTTATCATCTTTTTGTTATTGGCCAATTAATTTTCTTGTGGAGAACTCGGCTACACCACAACAGTAACCAACAGTTCCAATTCTATCTGAACAAATTCCTTCCACTCCTCCTTCACTGTCCTTTATTTTTGGGGGCTCTCTTGCAAAATAATAGCAGAGAAAGAGAGAGTGAAGTATAAAACTGTAAGAAAAGAGAATAACCAGAATAGCATTCTTTTTTTTTTTACCTTACGTGGGGAAGGAATAAATTACGGTTTGGGGGAGGGAGAATTGAAATTGTACTAATATAAATGAACACGCTTAAATTAATACCGCTTTGCGAACGGTGGCAGTCGCGTCCCAATTAGCGAGTTGCTTGTGCTACGACGAAACATCTCAAACGCAAAAATATTTTAGTAGGTGTGAACTACACTTTTTTTCTTTGTCATCAGAATATCATCATCAGCCTATATTTATGTCGCTGCAGGACGAAGGCCTCTCCCTGTGATCTCCAATTACCCCTGTCTTGCGGTAGCTGATTCCAACTTGCACCTGCAAATTTCCCAACAATAACAATTTGCGCCTGCAAATTTCATCACAATAACAGCCACCTAATTCACATCGTTTTCTCATTTGTTTGTCTGGCTTAAACTTGACATTTGTATACGCCTGATCGAATGGGTCGGATTACGCAATTACTGTGACCACGTGAGGTCCTTTAGCATGCAACTATGTCTAGTTAAGCGGACTTCTTCCACAATCTGAGGCCTTCGGTAGGCATTCAATCCGGAGGCCTTATCCTAGGCAGTAGTAGAACAGCACAGACACTAACTTACCACAGCGTCATGTACTGTGGCCTCAAATATTAATACAAGGATGACCATGCTCTGGCGCTCCTACCAATCATTCCAATCATGCTCTGTGCTTCGGCTGCACTTGTATCAGCCGAAGGAAAGCTGCGGGACTGCGTAATGTTGAGACGTATGCAACGTTGAAACGAAAGGGCAATTTCCACCATCCCATTCGCCTGTATGTTTATGTCGAACTGAGTAATGAAGACATTTTGCAACAATGTTTAGCTGTACCTGTCATGCCTCAGCTGATTAACTCGAACGCCTGCAAAATTCGTAATATATATAGTAAACTCCTACTAATTTTAGTCGTTCTATACCGTGTTTCTATTTCCTTGGATCTACTTTTTACTGTGTTAGACCACCGGTTGGCGGTTCCTCTCATTGTGTCACCTTTTTCTCTCAATCTTAACTAATATCTGTAAACACCAGTGAAACTGTCTAGCTTATTTTCGGACACCTGATCGGCGGCCAGGCACTACAGGGAAGAATAAGGTGCAGGGAAAGAGTATATATCAGAAAGGATGTATCTTGTATTTAAAAAAAAATGGATACAAATCGCAGCAAAAGAAATGGTCGCACTTAATGTCCGCGTTGTGACACTTCAGACGGTGTTCGTAGAAGGGCCCCGCACGGTGTCATATTTGCTACTGATTGCATATAGGAGCTGGTATTCGAGGCCCTATAAGGCTAGAAAGTACAAAAAAAAATGTGAGCTGCGTTCCGCACGCGAGAGAGGGCCTGCGTAGGCGAGCGGAGGCGCCTCAGCGTTGTCGGCCACCGACACGGGAGCGCGGTAGCAGCTCAAGAGTTCCTGCCGCATGTGACGCGAACGCGTTGCCGCGCAATAATAACGATTGTTCGAGGGTGTCCAGCGCACCAAAGTCATCGCAAGAATTTGAGTTGGCGAACATCAGGCACCGCACGCACTCTTGGGTCCCCTCGCCACCGACATGCGACCGCAGAAACAACGCACATTGCTGCAGCTAAATGTTCCGAGCACTGATCGCTGTTCCCGGAGTGTGAAGCAGAGACCGCTGTATGCGGCAGTTGGCGGTGACTTCGGGTGGTGTTCTGCACGTCTTCGCTGCCCAGGGCAACGCCGACAGGTGCCAGCTGGTGGGCGATTCCCGCAAGTTTGCCCTCCCCTCTCCCCCTTCCCCCCTCTCCTCTGCAAGAGTGAAGCGAGTCTGCTGCGTATATGTCACGCTTGAGGGAAAGGGAGGAGGGACCGCGGCCCTTCTCTTGCATGCAAACGTTTACGCGCAACACCGCAAAATGCTTTCAAAATGTGGTTAGAAATACGTGGTTTGACCGGATTCTAAAAGGTCCGATTTGTACCACATCGATCCGGTTATTGAATTCGAAATTCCGTTGTCATTAGACAGAAATATGGAAACCCTTATTCATCGATTAAGGCTGGGAACTGCCGACAAAAAACATTTCTTACATAGAATTGGCTGTGCGGAAACCCCCTCAGCTGATTGTGGATTTGTATTTGAACATATATATCACCCCTTTCTAGATTGCCCACATCAAGACACACCAAGACGCCGACCTAAATCAACTCGTATGACATTAAACCACAGACCTTTCAGTTTAAGAAAACTTTTAGGGCCCTTGGTCAACAGCGGCCTTGCAGAAGAGCGCTTTAAAAACATTAAAAACTTTTCTCGGAGACAGCGGCATCGTTGGCTGTTATTAACGCTTATATTGGTCCTTTTATTTCAACGTTGCTGTATATACGTATGTGTTTGTAGATTATGTTATGCTGATTATTCTGTTCTGACTATATGTGATAATGAATTTACATGATGTATGCACCACCCGCTGACTAGAGACTGTCTTACATTCGAGACTGTATTACATTAGATTACAGACTGTATGGTTAGATAGCAATATTATTGGTATTTTTTAGACTTTCTTCTACAGTGTCGTGGAGTTACTTAACTTGTATATTGTATGTACGACGTATTTTTTTTTTTCATTGTAGTGTTACTGTGAAAGCGTTGCTTGACAAGTATTTTTTTTATGTTCTGGTGCTTGTATGAGAAGGTTGGTTGAGATGTAATCTTGAATACTGTATGTTGTAGGTTAGACACATTCAAGAGCTAAGGAGTAGCCGGCGCCTTATTTGTGCTTCAACATTTCCTTATATCCTATCAAGAAAAAAAACGCAAAATCCTTACGACGGGCACATTTCTCCATTCTTGTTTCTAAAAGAAGACAGAGGGAGGGGGGGGGGGGGGGTATGAGATTAAGTAAGCAGCTTCCTCGATGCATAGGAATTCGTAGTATAGACAATTTTGACGTTTCGAGAGTTTTTTCCAAAAAGTTGGCAAGACAAACTTCACTTTGCACAACCACGTGCAGGGCAGCAAGCCGAAGACTTGCTTCTGGTTAGCCTGCCTGCCTGCCTTTCTTTCTCTCTCTCTCTCTGTCTTTAATGACCTTTTACAGCTCAAACGTAAATATAATTCTGTAAATAATATCTCTCTTTCGTTCTCCTAACCTCACTTGTAACGTCGCCACCTTTTCTTGTCAACCCCTTTCTTTGACGGGACAAAAACTGTGCCGGTGTCAACGCCGCTTCTCGGGGTAATCTCTTTAATAAAGGCAGAGGTGCGGTGATTTTGATAGCGCCACCTTATTTTTTAAGTGCAGCCAAATTTTATAATGACCAATAAAATCCCCTTTTCAGTATGAGGTGACCCTCTTGCGCATTTTGGAATGGTTCTTGCGCTGGCAGACACGTAAATAGAGGATACACAAAGCACTACTTACAGCTCATTTCTCCACACACTTCTTTGTGCACCGTAGAATTTATTTCACCGCTTTGTACTGTTTCTCTAGCAACCGGGATACGTGCCGCTAACACTTTTGCTAAGCGCCCTCAGCGCGATGGAAAGCCTAAGAGCATTGCGGGCCGCCATACCGAACAAGAAGACGGCTCCGCCGATCCTATATAGCTCTTATTGTTGCCTCATCGTGGGCACAGAACAAATGAAAATTTAGGAAACTTTTAATTTCTATTTCAATTTTTTAATTTCCAGGGCAGAATTTTATATCTACTTTTAAAGTTGTTAACTATAGGACTCCGTTACCTAGAGTGAAGTTTGGCTTCGCGCGCATACGTGATTACGGCTTCACGAAACAAAAAGTCGCAAATTTTGAGCACGGGAATGAAACATTACCCTTAGCCACACTGCGGCCGTGATCTATCATTCGGCCGTTCCGCAGCGGTATGCACTCGAAGTGCTCTTCCTAAAAGCCTTGTCTTTTTTATTTTACCGACGGCTTCCTACACTCGCGCTCGCGTCTCTCGTTCATTGTTTCGTACCTTGAGTTTATGTGTGCCCGTTTCTTGTTGAAAGGAGGGGGTATAATTTTGCAGCGCCGGGGATTGGACTTCTTATCGCTCATCTCTCGAGATTTGAATATTTCGGACGAGCATTAAGGGTCCTCTGGCGTAGCCTCCTTAAGACCTTTCCCTTGCCTTTTTGTTTTCAGTAGTCGCACCTCATCAGCGACTAAAGCCCGAAATGCGAAACTCCGGCAAAATATTCATTGCTCCACGCGGAAAGTGGTGCTGCAGCTGGGATAAAGAACCAAAGTGAGGCGCGAGGCAAGAGAAAGATTATATTAAGACACGCGCGAGGCAGGAGAACTTTACGATGTTATTTAGACAAATATTAAAACATGAATAAAATTATGTGGATTAACTTTCCCAAAGCAACAACACACGGGCTGTAAGAAACGCCGCAGTGAGAACACTGGGTTGTATCCACTGAAATACGATCTTATATTCCTTGCTTTGCAACTTTTTGGACAAAGTCAGAGACTTTTGTAAATTTTCTTGGCCCTGACTGCCAGGCTAACCCCGCCTGCGGCAAAGCCCTTCATGTTTCTCAAGCAAAACTTGAGTAGCCGATTCCATTTCTTGCTGCAAGCACCTCCTGATTTACTCACGCACATAAAAAATGGTAAAAATAAAACACCTTAGTTAACAGCTAACCGACACCGTAGTTGATACCTCTGGAGTAACTTCGAACACTTTGATTTCCTTAACGTGAACCGAAATGCACGTACACAATCCTTTTTTTCCACCGGTTTCTTTTTCTGTGTGTGCATTTTCTGTTTCTTTTTCTTGCTCTTTTTTTTTTGCATTACAGCTCAATATGCATACGGCTGCCGCTGCCAGTAGTCGATCCCGCTACATCCTTCTCTGCCATAACCCATAACCACGGAGCCAGGACGCCGTGTTACGATTTTGTCCGAAAGGTCGAGATGTCCCTCAGATTTTGGTGTGTCCTTAAGCAAGCAATAATCGATGATTCGAGAAATTGTAGAAAGCGTTTAACTGATCGCCGTAATTGTTTTCTAAGCTGTATAACTTTGCCCACGAAATATAACCATGTCCTTCCTAACTGACCTCTTTACGAAAGCACGAAGCGATAAAACAACGGCTCACTACACTCATTCGTCTCGTTTAGTGTTCATGACAATGTTTATTGCGCACAACTATCAAGACACGTAAAGCAAGATTATTAAAGGTATAACTGTAAACATAACTAATAATCTCTGGCCTGACAGGCAATTTATAATGCGCTCTATTTTTGGAGTAAGGTCGCAGCATAGTGTGAACACTTTCCGTGGCAGGAATAAGGGAGCAAGCTTGACAGGGACGTGACAACGAGGCGAAAGTAAACACAAAAATATTTAAGGCGCCATTTGGCAAGTTCGCGGCTTAGTGGCGTTCAAGCGACTTTCGCAGCGGATTGAGTGTCCTGTCTCCGTGGTTTCAAGTAACATCGCAGAATATGGCACAAACAGCGCTCGCGTGGCTTTTGCGGGCAACGTGGCATATAAGCAGCCTTCTACTGAAACCGCTTGCACCCCCCCCCCCCCCCCTGACAGTTTTCTTGCTAGCACAGTGCGGTGTCAAGTATGTGTAAGGAAAGGAATACGAAACCACTGGCTGCCTTGAGAAGATTTTCGCTGTTGTTACAACCTGTCACCGATTTCAGAACTTCTTGCATAGCGAGCAACATGATGATGTGGCATCAGAGCAAACGCAGAAGTGTGCGCGGGCATGCTTAGCGGCATATACTCTCACAGCCGCTAACTTGAATCTCTATGATGCTTCTATAAATATTTGAGGACTCTGCACGCCTCCGCGTTAGATTCATCAGCTTTATTTATATACGATACGTCAAGCATGAAGACAAATTTGTTATGATGATAGAGTACAACCCAAATACGCTATTATTTCCATGCCATCTTCCCTGCTCATACGCTGATTAAGAAGGTGTTAGAAGGATGACCGCTCGTACCTAATGGGTTTCTTACTTCTATTTTCAATGCAAACAATGGTTAAATTCTTAACCGGGAAATTTCCCAATGATGTTCGGGCTTGCGCTCGCCCTTCACTCAACTTGTGTAAGGTGGGGCACAACATGACGCAAAAAATAAAGAAAATGTACCTGAGTTCATTTCCGATAATACTATAACTGCATTCTCTGCAGTAGACGATAGATGCAGATGCGATAGACGTGACGTTGCCCTCGGCAGTACAAAGTACTTCATCCGTAACAACAATCAGTGAATACAGCTTTGGGCATACTAGTCGCAACCACAGTTCACAGAACAATTCTGAACATTGTATGGAGCAAATGATCGATAACTATTTTCTATGGCACGGACAAAGCATAAAAGGAACAATAAAAGGACACCTGCTTCCGTCATGTATACACGCAGTGAGTGACAGGATTTCTAGAACCATAATGATTAATACCGCGTCTTCTTGCGAACGTCAGCCCTCTCTTTGACCAGCTTTAACCATTACTTAATGAATCAAACTTGGAGTGCCGCATAAAAAATTTGGAGGACCCTTAAGATTCGCTGAGCTACCCAGGTCCATCACTGAATTCACTGATGGCATGCGCTTTTCCTGATCGGACCAAGGTGGGCCCACCTAACTTACTCAAGTCGTAAGCTCCATTAATTGGAAACATATATTGTTCCTTTCAAGGAGGATAGAAAATGCGTTCTTAGCAAGAACACCTGCTCAAGTAAAGTTAATAGCCCTGTCTTTTGATAATATAGGCTTTAAGAACCAAAAACAAGAATGTCGGATGTGTGCTGCAACAATGTGACACAGATACACGACCTGTAGAATGGGGAACAAGAATTGAGTAAACATAAGAATTCATTCCAACTAAGTTCCGCGTTCATTCATTTGGCCGAGAAGCAAGCATCCAATCTTTGTCATCATCAGGTCCGGTCGGTACGGAGTGGCGGATTATAGAAGCATATTAAAATTAGGGTGAGAAGAATTGCCTCATTGTACTTGACTCTGCGCAGTACTCTCCTGTCCGTCAAAAACGTGCGCAACGACAGGGTTTAGACGCCGCACGTAGTGTTCCAAGCATGAACTGCTGCGACGGCAAGCACGTCCCATCTGTCATCGGATTCAGCTGCGTAAGTTCGCCCAATACCTACGTCCCTGCTCGTTGCTTCCCGTATCCGTGTTTGCATAGGGAACCTTTAAAGATTCGTTAAATGTCTAGAGATACCATCAGCAGTAGTGCATTCCGTTAAGTATATACATGGTTAAATCAACGTGTCAAGAGAAGGCAAGTCTGTAGTGGCAACGTATATCGCTAATCCTTTCGTGTTCGTGCCCCACAGTCCCCATTGTCTGAATTTACCCTGGCTGTCATTTCTTGTGGCCAGTAAATGCGACCCCGTAGGCAACACAACCAAGAATAACCTTACTCTAGTCTAAACACTGTTCGGCTCGAGAGCGATGTTGTCTTAGGCGCGGAACAATACAAGACATTCCCTTCACGCGCATGGCTCCTCTTAAGAAACATAGATTGTACATAGCTTTGGTGGCGCTGTAACGCCGAATCTCTCGCTCTCCTTTAGCGAAGATGAACGGTGCCTAAAGAAACATCCCCGCAATATAGAGCCAACTGCTAATAAAGAAACTTAAGTATGTTTCCGCCGATCATAAACTCAGAAGTAGCAATAAAATGGCTCAGCGCGGCTTCCAAATTCGAAAACTTGCTTTCCACCGTTACGCGTAGTCTCGCCCTTGAGCACTTAAAAGTGGTACTTAGAAGTATGCAGAACGCAAAGACTCCTTGCATAATTATAGACGGAGGCAGGAAACCGACATAGTGGCCAGGTTTACCTACGTTCGTCACTCTGTGCTAATCAAACATGCTAGTCTGTGCACCTGCAGCTGCGCAATAGAGTGTCCACATCACTTCGGTTGCCGTCCCAGTGGGTCAAGCTTTTCGTGACACATGAAACATTGAATTTCTCATTCTCAGTCCTTTATCGTACGTGCTCTGGAGCTGCGACAAAAGAAGTTGATAAGTAACTGCCAAGAGAACGTCGAGAATGATAGATCCAAATGGAGTGCGTCGCTGAAAGGGATCTCGAGCAAGCCCATTTCTCGTCTGCAAACGGAATGATATAGACGTATATCAGATAATTACGAGAACAAAAAGACGCTGAATCTGAATAACAGATACGTGTGCAGACGAATGGTTCATTCGTGATTGGTTTGGTTTGGTTTTCCTTCTACGATGACGCACATCCACTGCGGGGGATTGGACAAGATTCCTAATACCCTCCATTCCTGAACACGCCGTGGCTCTTCTTCTTCAATGCCGCTGTCGCTGCTTATGTTGGCGAAGTTGCTCGCTTCTGAGAAACCGGAAGCAGAGAAGACTGGGGAAAACTAAGTAGATGAAAAGATTGCTACGTGTACGAACGGAGTGGCCATGTTCATTTGATAGCTTGAAAACGCAGTCTTTCACCATCGGAACCCGTCTGAAAAGCACATTTTTCTTTCAGACCATTCAGCAGCCACAAACAAAGAAATAAAAAGGCTAAAGGGCGCGAAATATTAACAAAGTACGCATATTTTTAAAATGTGAGCGAGTTTCTTAGGAGAGAAATGGCAAATATGTTTGTGTGTTCTCGTTTTCGTTTCTCATATAATTTCTTGTAGTAGAACCAGATCTGCGAAGTGTTCCTTTTCTTCAAATTCAGCTTTCTTTTTTCCAAGTTGAAGTTCAAGGAATTGCGTAACCTGAAACGTAGAATGGGCGGTACATTCGGCGTATAGGACGAGCGCCATCCTTCGGCTCTTTGTGAACTCTTCTCGGAGGCCTGCTTTCAAATGACAGTCCCTGCCTTCGAAACGCTCAGCGAATGACGAAGCGGCATCGTGCGTCGTTCCGGGAAAGGACGCTTAGCACCGCATAACAACAGCACTATATCCGCGGCTACAAATAAAACGAAACATGAAAGGATCGTTGTAATCACCGAATACACTGTATACGACACGCGTCATGCACTGACAAAATGTTTCTTACAAAGCGAAACCATTGTATACCTGGCTCAAGGTGCACTTGTCATCGATATTTCCGGTTCTTCGCACACGCCTGACGCCATGAGACTGATGCTTTGTGCAGCCGCTGCAGACAACCGGCGTTAGAGCCGATCGCGTATGCATCCCTATTATTTTTCATTGTTGTAATATTGCAAATTGTGCAGATCCAGAGCACATTTTTGGAATCTATGTGAAGCTAAGCTTTCGTGAAGCTATTAATGAAATGCTATAAATTTGCTCGCTTCGATTCTGCATCCTTAACATAAAGGAAACCGGCCCACGCGCATGTTCTCTCGCGCACTCGGGCTACGCATGCAGTGCAGCAAATCTTATATTGGATCGTATTCGTTAATTTATTCTTATATATATTTTTTATATACCACCCACTTCTTGGCCAATCCCCTGTTGTGGTTACACCGGCACGATTCCTGTCTAAAACTTGGCTGCAGAATAAAGGATTCTTTGTACCATGGACAGTAAAGTGCATCCTCTGCGAGAAACCGGAACAATAGGACATGCATTCGTAAATTGCTGGGATGCAATATTTCATTGGGACGCACTTCAGCGCACACTTAAAAAAGACCTTCTCAGAGCACCACACGGAATTCGATTCTTAACTGTAGACAACGATGACGGCGTTCTCTGCGACATGTTCACGGTCATTTGACTTTACAGCCTGTGGAAAACAAGGAGCTAAGTACGTCACACCGATGTTAACGCGCGTTCTGCAAGAGAAAAATTTATTAGAAGCGTTGCCACAGAACCGAGATACCTACAGAGCCCAACTTGACCCGCCACACTGGCTTCAAACGTGAAAGTTTGAGGAAGCTTGCGTTTTCTTTTGTTTATTTATGCGGGTGTGGGTGTTTGAGGAAAGCCACTCGAATGGAAATATCACCGTCATTGCCAATTTATTACACTCAAGTTATACAAGCAATAAAAAAAGAAACGATTGTCGCCTAATGGTTAGAACATCGGGTTGCAGTAGTTCGGGCACGTAGAGCATCAGGCACGTAGTTCAATTTTTTTTTAAGTATGATCTACTCGGCAAGACAGCTGCAGCTTCCACCCAGCCAGCAGCCATGGCCAGGAAAGTTTGGGAGGGTTCTCGAATAAAGCTTCACTTTAATAATTATTCACTCAATGCACCTACTGTCGTGCCCTTAGATCTCCTAACATAGCCAGCATCTTTGGTTGTTGTGTGGAGAAACGCAAACACCTCCAATTATTCAGCCAATTGTATACGCCCCATTCATATACAGTTTCTGCCAATTGTATATCTCCATTCGTATCCTGAAAGGTGAAGCCCCACTCATGGCAATACTGTTCAGATTATCATTAACCTTCCAGAACTTATCACACAGTTCGCCCAAGGTATAGGGCTGAGCTTCCCATGGGCGGTACTAATTCTGGCCTCGAGGAAAAAGGATTATATTTCACTGCAGCTTTGGTGAAATAGTAGAGCATCCACGGCTTCTGTGGGAGGCAGACGAGTGCTGCCGCCAAGTACGTATCGCTAAATTAGGTGCAAGCGGTGCAAGTGGTGCTCGGCAACTACGTAAGTTCCAGAGGCTTGGAAGGACACCCACCTATCGGGAAGTTGGTGACATGGGACCGCCAGACTCCTTTTCCCAATGAGACTATCCATAACACCTGCACAACCTCTGTATGTGCAGAGAAGAGTGTTTGAAGGGAAAGTAATGACTTAACTTATAATTGAACAAGTTTGCTGAAACTCACAGGCAGTAGTTGAGTATCACCGAGATAAAGGTATCTGATAACTTCGCAAGGACAAAATATAGTTGCCGCAGACTGCGTACTCTGAATTTAAAAAGTCTGATTTAAAAAACTGCTTTGTTACGGCGAATCAGTGACGAAAGAGGCGAAGATTTGGCATAAGCGCCTTGGCCTAAGGCGTTGCAAAAGAAAAATACGCGTTTTTAAATGCTTGTTTACTGGCTGATATGCAACACGCGAATGTTGAGCCAATGATGCCTGGATGTACTGCCAACGAGCCAGTTGAAGACAAGAGCAACTCGTTGTCTATGGATACCCAACAATGCCAACAGGGGCGTAAAGATGGGGCCAATAAATGAAAAATTATCATCGATGCATCATCAGTGCATTCACATGAGAATTATGGTAGCTTTGAGAAAAGCCTTATCAATAATTGTTATCAATTGGTTTCGTTTTGCTTTTCTTTTAATATGACCTGCGCACTAAAATGTTTAAGTAGTTCTCTTGTAAGGTCAATATAAGGTTTGTATACCGACTGCTTGAAGATGGTAGCATTATAAAGGTAGAGAGTGGAGGAACTGGCATTCTCTGTTCCGACTATATTCATTTTTCTAGGTGTACGTGGTCACTGTTTTCCTAACTACCTAATAAGTTATCCCTATGAGTCATCCATTCATTTATGGAAAGGCAATTTACAATAAAGTCAAGTGAAGCAGGGAGGAAATTATCTGTTCTTAGTTGAGTTCAGAAACGTTCATTAATGACGGTAAACTTGCGATAGAACAACCTAATAAATAAAACGGAAAAAGAAGTGGAAACAAAGATTACTTCCCTGCGGCTAGAAACGAGCCCACGCCCTCAACATGACACGTGTGGCGATCTACCAATCCAAGAACAGTGACTGCTGCTCCTTCGTTTCCCGTGATTCTGCTCGTTCATCCAGTCCTCTAGCAAGTGTGTTGATCCTGTAGCAACTTCTCTTGGCACTGCCTTTCTTTGTATTTGTTTAGAAGGCTGGCTTCGCTTTCCTTTGTTGCAAGAGGCGATTTGATTGCTTTGTTGGCTATGTACTTCTCACATCTTCTGATTACGCGACCATGCCAATATACACGAAAGAAGGGAGCAATATTCGTAGGAGCCGCTGGATCCCGAGTACTTGGAAAGTCGTCGCAAAAATCAATGCCAGCTACACCCACGAAATCCGCGTGCAAGGTCACGAATCCAAGGGGAAATTTATGCGGGGGCAGATTGCTCGCGGGGGCCACCGGGGAATCGTTGAAAGAGAGTTCCGAAGCTAATTTGTTGCGCTGCCACAGTGCAAATGTATCGGAACTGAGGACTCCGGAAGGAAAACAGAACGGTCAATTACCAGAGGCACACTTGATTCCGAGCTTCTCGGGACGCAGAGCTCCAGCGCGTTCAAACTGCCTGCGAAGCTCTGGCAGGCCAGACCCTTATTGTCCCTTCGTCTCCTAACCTCAATTTGTGGGTAGGACGGGGAGAATCGCTAACGGCGATCGACGACAGAGCATGCGTAGATGCTGCACGAACAAGGAGAATGTACCGGCGCTCTTGCACGCTGTCCCTGCGGACAACACCAGCCTTTCAATTTCCTTCATTCATTCACATCTTACGCTTTACTTTTCTTTCGCTTCACAGGCACCCTCACTTTGCTAGTTTACACCAGAAATCATCCTACCCAAATTCATTTCGCTAACAGAGAAAAATTAAGCTTCCCGTGGAGTTCAACGAAGCTCTTTATTTTCGTGGCGTCCTTCCACTGCTCGCGAGATATTGTCCAGCATTCGCTTCCACATTACAGCATTCGATTTGTTGTCTGTCTTTTTTTTTTCTGAAGCAAGTAAAGCTCTGAAACAAGCACAGTATTACTATTTTGTAATGCAAGTCATCAATTTTGTTTCAACTGTAACTCGGGGAACGTTTTCATGCTCACTTTCTGTTGTTTCTTTTAACGTTTGCACATCCCTATCTTGTTTGTAACTTGCCTTGATGATGCTATTGTATTTTTTAGCATACCGACAGCTTACCTGCCCTATTGTAATTTTCCTTTCCTTTTGGCGTAAGTTTGCAAGGCTTTCCTATTAAAAATAATCAACAGCGATGCTCCCCATCAGCCTTGTATAGAGGTAAAACAACAGTTGTAGAATCCGTAAGAACGAATAGAAACTCAAGCATGTGATCTTCGACGTCACAACTCATCTTATTGATTACTATCCAAGCCTTGATGTTGCCTCATTCTAGGAACACATGAAGTACAACTTAATTTGTCCAGATTTCCTCAATTAGTATTCTTCACTCCTGCGAAGTATAGGATAGTTCACCAAGAACGGTGTTTTTATAGTCAGACAGTGCAAGCGAGCACGAGATTGTCGAGAGCATCAGGCAAAAAGTTCTTTAGTTCCAATTTGGTCTTGCTTTTTCTTTTTGTTTTTCCGAGGTAATTGAAAGGAAAGGGAAAAGTGGTTCTTATTTATTTCTGCCATCTGCATGATGGGTGAATTCACGTACATTTACCAATTTTTATTTGCGCGAGACGTGCTGTTGAAGTCCGTCACTGTTTATAAAACGCAGCGAGTGAGTGCCGGCCTGAAATTTCCGGCATGGTACAGTCTTTCTCTAGTCACAATAAAAAGTTGTCGCAGTTTCACCTGAAAGGCGAAGCATCAATTGCGATAGCAAATTTGTAGAGAGCTATACGGAGTAATGATATTAGCTTTATAAGCTGTATAAACTTGGACATGCAGCAGCACCGGCAGCACGCAGAACTCTTGTCGACGCCGTCGGCGTTTTGCCCGCGTTCGCTCAAAATGCGTGCGGCGTTGGTGACTGTTGCCGGAGCCTCTGATATAAATAGGCACTTGGTGCCGCAGCTAAACGTCGCCTCCCTTCCCTCCCCCTCCCCCACAGCCTCTCGCGCGTCGGAAGAAGGCGCGTTTGGTCTACATATATGGTGACTGTAAAGGAGGAAAGAGACGCCTACTTCTGCAGCCCTTAAGCGAGCACGGCGCAGAACGCGCGTTTGTTCTCCGCCGTGCGTTCACTCCCCGTGAAAGCGCGCGTCCCTCGCGCCCTTTCACTCGCACATACAGCGTTCGGCGCGCGGCGACAATTTCATCTCCATTGACGTCATACGGAACCTCACGGCAACGGCGACGGCGACGGCGACGCCGACGGCAGAAATCTGCTTTTGAGTGTGCATATAATTGCTATCGCAATAATAAGCCAACGGGCAACTACACCAAGGAAAGCATTAGAGAAGTTATTTGTAATCTTTATTTGAAGTGTAGGAACGATAAAAAAGTTGTTGCAGTTTCACCTGAAAGGCGAAGCATCAATTGCGATAGCAAATTTGTAGAGAGCTATACGGAGTAATGATAGTAGCTTTATCAGCTGTATAAACTTGTACATGCAGCAGTACCGGCAACACGCAGAACTGCTGTCGACGCCATGGGCGTTTTGCCCGCGTTCGCACAAGATGCGTGCGGCGTTGGTGACTGTTGCCGGAGCCTCTTATATAAAAAATGTCACAGTTTCGCCCTAAGGGCGAAGCAATGAATGCGATAGCAACACAGCAATGTCATACGAAGTAAGGTGAGCGGCTTTGGTAGCAACAACACGCAGAACTGTTGTCGACGCCATCGGCGTTTTGCCCGCGTTAGCTCAAAATGCGTGCGGCGTTGGTGACTGTTGCTGGAGCCTCTGATATAAATAGGCACTTGGTGCCGCAGCTAAACGTCGCCTCCCTTCCCTCCCCCTCCCCCACGGCCTCTCGCGCGTCCGAAGAAGGCGCGTTTGCTCTACATATATGGTGATTGTAAAGGAGAAAAGAGACGCCTACTTCTGCAGCCCTTAAGCGAGCACGGCGCAGAACGCGCGTTTGTTCTCCGCCGTGCGTTCACTCCCCGTGAAAGACGCGCCCCTCGCGCCCTTTCACTCGCACATACAGCGTTCGGCGCGCGGCGACGATTTCATCTCCAAATGACGTCATACGGAACCTCACGGCGACGGCGACGGCGACGGCGACGGCGACGGCCGACGGCGACGCCGACGGCAGAAATCTGCTTTTGAGTGTCCATATAATTGCTATCGCAATAATAGGCACTTGGTGCCACAGCTAAACGTCGCCTCCCTTCCCTCCCCCTCTCCCCCAAGGCCTTTCGCTCGTCGGAAGAAGGCGCGTTTGCTCTACATATATGGTGATTGTAAAGGAGGAAAGAGAGGCCTACTTCTGCAGCCCTTAAGGGAGCACGGCGCAGAACGCGCGTTTGTTCTCCGCCGTGCGTTCACTCCCCGTGAAAGCGCGCGTCCCTCGCGCCCTTTCACTCGCACATACAGCGTTCGGCGCGCGGCGACGATTTCATCTCCATTGACGTCATACGGAACCTCACGGCGACGGCGACGGCGACGACGACGGCAGAAATCTGCTTTGGAGTGTCCATATAATTGCTATCGCAATAATAAATGGAAATGAAAGTGTACGAGAAAACAACACAACTGATCGTACGTGGGATGAGAACCCGTGTCTTCCAATTACGTGCGCGATGCTCTGACCAATTGAGCTGCCATGGCGCCGTTTTGCCACCCACATTCCTTGGTATTTATGTATGTGTACTAGATGTAACCCTGGGAGTGTTAGCCAGCGTCACCAATCACGGCCATCGCAATGGATGTAGAACACTGTCTACCGCCAGCGTCACATAGTACGTGAACTACTACGTGGACCCTACGTTTTCCTTTGTGTCATTTTATGTTGGCGTCTTATTAATCTGACTAAAAAAATTGGGACCCTCTGTTCCTCTTCTTCTTGTTCATAACACATAGCGAGGGTTTCAAATCCGGCAGATTTGATGGTATCAAGTATCAAAGAAGGGTTTATTGGCCAGTTGGTTGCCTTGACCAAAAAGTTCACGTACTACCAGACGCCTTCGGTAGATAGCATGTTCTACATCCATTACCATGGCCGTGAGTGGTGGTGCTGGCTAATACTACAGGAGTTAGATCTAGTGCATATACATACACACCAAGGAAAGTGGGTGGTAAACGGCGTCGTGGTAGCTCAATTGAAAAGAGCATTGCATGGTGTATTGAAAAGACATCGGTTCTTATCTCACCTGCGGCCAGTTGTTTTTTCATCCTATTTAATGTCGATTTATTTATCATTTCTTATGTCGTGAAGCACTTTGGAAGTAAGCGTTCGCGACTAGCACGATAGAGCAGCGAGAGGTAACACAGCCGATCGAGCACCGAAACAAGGTTTTGCCCTCTCGTCGTCGTTCTTCCTCTTATAGCCACAGCCCTACCGCTCCTTATTTTACAGTGCAGTTATCTCCCCCGCGGAAAAGGAAGCCGTCCCGGCGACCTATGGGTACGACAACACAGGCGGATCATAGTACGGCTTGAGACTCTGGACATGCACAATTTCGCGTCCTCGACGGCGATGATCCAAAGGAAGCTCGAGGGGTTCCACGATATAGTTGACTGGAGACGATCGGTTGATCACTCGGTATGGACCCTGGTACTTCGACGCGAGTGTCGGTGACAGTCCAGGGGTAGGGGCTGGAACCCAAAGCCACACTAGCGAGCCAGGAGCATAGGATGCAGGAGCAGGGAAGTTTTTCGAAGGTGTTTGTGGCGTTGCTGGTCTTCTGGCGTAAATATACGGGATAGCTTGTGACACTCTTCTGCGTGTTCAGCAGCTTCAGACAAGGTAGTGGTTTCCCTGGTGTCAGGGCGGTACGGAAGGATAGTATCCATTGTGGAAAAAGGTTCGCGTCCGTACAGGAGAAAGAAGGGCGAAAATCCCGTGGTAGTCGGCGTGGCGGTATTGTAATCGTAAGTCAGAAATGGTAGAACGTGGTCCCATTTGCTTTGATCGGATGCAACGTACATTGCCAGCATGTCACCAAGAGTGCGATTAAAGCGCTCAGTCATGCCATTAGTCTGCGGATGGTATGTAGTAGCGGTGTGATGATGGTATGCAGTAGTGGTGCGGCATGCTTTGAGAAGAGCCTCGATGACGTCGGAGATGAAGACGCGGCCTCTGTCACTGAGTAATTCCCTGGAAGCTCCGTGGCGAAGGATGATGCGGCGCAGGAGAAACCAGGCGACGTCGCGTGCAGAAGCGCTGGACAAAGGGGAAGTTTCCGCATAGCGCGTAAGATGGTCGATGGCCACGATTATCCAGCGGTTGCCGTCAGATGTGAGTGGCAGAGGTCCATAAATGTCGATGCCGACTCGATCAAAAGCACGTGCTGGGCAAGGCAAAGGCTGCAATGGAGCAGTTGAACGACGAGGAAGATCTTTGCGGTGTTGGCAAACGAGACAGGAGCGGACATAATGACGGATGAATCGATACATCCCCCGCCAGTAGTAACGAATGCGTAGACGCGCGTATGACTTCAGTACACATGCATGCGCGCACTGGGGGTCGTCGTGGAACGCTGCACAAATATCCAAACGTAGATGCCGAGGTATCAAAAGCAACCATTTGCGGCCATCCGGGAGGTAGTTACAATGGTACAAGAGCCCGTCGCGAATGGAGAAGTGGTGTGCTTGGCGACGTATTGCGCGATTGTTAGTGGGTGGCGATGGGGTGGATAAGAAACTCAGCATGGACACAATCCATGGGTCTTTCTGCTGCTCCAGAAGAATGTCCGTGGTAGCAAGGGAAGACTCGGACAATGAGGCCTTCGGACAGATAACCTCGTCTGTTAGTGGCGAACGAGACAAGGCATCCGCATCCGAGTGTTTTCGGCCAGAACGGTATAGCACTCGAATGTCATACTCCTGCAGTCGAAGTGCCCATCGAGCCAGACGACCGGATGGTTCTTTTAAGGACAACAGCCAGCACAGCGAATGGTGATCAGTTATCACGTCAAATGGGCGGTCATAGAGATACGGACGGAATTTGGTTATGACCCAAATTATAGCGAGGCATTCTTTTTCTGTTACAGAATAGTTAGATTCAGGTATAGTGAGTGCACGGCTGGCGAAGGCGACGACGTACTCATCGAAGCCAGCCTTTCTCTGAGCGAGAACAGCACCAAGGCCGACGCCACTGGCATCCGTGTGGATTTCAGTTGGAGCGCTTGGGTCGAAATGGCGCAAAATTAATTAAATTAAATTATGGGGTTTTACGTGCCAAAACCAGTTCTGATTTGAGGCACGCCGTAGTGGAGGACTCCGGAAATTTGGACCACCTGGGGTTCTTTAACGTGCACCTAAATCTAAGTAGATGGGTGTTTTCGCATTTCGCCCCCATCGAAATGCTGCCGCCGTGGCCGGGATTCGATCGCGCGACCTCGTGCTCAGAAATGGCGCAGGATTGGTGGATACGTCAAGATACGACGCAGCTTTGTGAATACGGCATCGCAATCTGGTGACCAGGTCGAAAGGTTGCGGCCACCACGAAGAAGCTGCGTTAAATGTGATATGATGATGGCAAAATTGCGGATGAAACGGCGGAAGTATGACGCTAACCCAATGAAGCTGCGCAGTTCTTTCAAGGTCTGTAGTCGTGGAAACTGGGCAACAGCTTGTAGTTTTGCCGAATCAGGGAGTACACCTTCTTTCGACACGACATGGCCGAGGATAACCAGCTGCCGGGCGGCGAAGCGACACTTCTTCAAGTTGAGCTGGAGGCCAGCATCGGCGATGCATTTGAGGACGCGTTCAAGTCGAAGTAAGTGGGAAGGAAAGTCCGGTGAAAAGATAACGATATCGTCCAGATAACACAGGGTTATCTGCCATTTGAGGCCGCGCAAGATGTTGTCCATCATTCTTTCAAATGTGGCAGGCGCGTTAAAATTCAAATAAACCGTCAGGTGTGATGAAGGCCGTTTTTGGACGGTCTGACTCAGCCACTGGCACTTGCCAGCACCTCCACGAAATGTCGCGAAACACTTTGGAAGCAAGCGTTCGCGACTAGCACGATACAGCAGCGAGAGGTAACACAGCCGATCAAGCACCGAAACAGGGTTTTGCCCTCTCGTCGTCGTTCTCCCTCTCATAGCCACAGCAGCACCGCTCCTTATTTTACAGTACACTTAATTAAAAAATCAAAACCACTTTCTTAAAGAACGATAGTTGAACGCGAAGCTTTCTCCTATGTAAACTGAATCAAAGTCTAAGTCCAAAGCCAACAACCACGCAACGAACCCAAGAAATGCTGAGCGACCCGGTGCGATCCATATGTGATTTGATTGCTTGTTTAGGATTGTATTTTTTAACGCTGAAGCTGAATGAAGACACATTTCGTTAAGTTGCATAGCCTTTATTTTAGATCATGTAGCCCTTGATTACACGCTCACACTCACACTTTCACGCACCGCTATGCACTTGCACAAGCCTTGTCATCGCTGTGGTAGATGGTCAGAGGCTGTGTCATTGCCGATACTCGGGATCGGCTTTACGGGCACGATTGCGCTTGCGTTCGCGTAGGGCAGTCTCTTCTACCATGCGCTGCACACGCGGCCTACCCATAGAGTGACATATACAAGGATAAGAGAGGAAATTTTTAGGGAGCCTACATGCAACGCCGTTTTAAACAGCGTTGCCTGTACGCTCCCTAGCCGATTTTGGTTCGCAGCGCAACTAGCGGGCGGGTGGAATCTACATAGACTCAGAGATTGGGATCACAGAAAAACCAATCTCAAAGGCGATCTTCTGGTGATTAGAAAAATTACACGGCCTCCAAGATCGCTTTCGTGCGAGTGCTCGTCCCAGAGGCTATATTTCGGTTTTTTTAACGCATTGCTTGCATGCATCGAGTAGCTTCGTGTGAGCTGTACCGCCAGAGCAGCAAGCACACGATGCCACTGTGTGTTTATGCAGACATTTTAAATAAATATGACAAGTGTTGAAAGAGACGAAACATTTGATTTTCAAGTCATATTCTCAGTAAGCACGTGCACACTTTTTTTCGCAATGTTCGATGAACGCAAGCACAGAAAGATGGTTGCACTGCAAAGTGCAAGACATGCGAATACAGGTGCCATATGTTGAGAATAAATTTCAGTAAAGAAATAAACAGGCGATATTATGAAAAACCCCACACAACAGTAAAACTGTAGAAGACAGCATTAGCATTAAAGAGGAAAACAACGCTCCTCCTTTGAAGCCTATCCTTTCTTATTAAGTGGTAGTTTCGGGCTGTATAGCAAACAAGGAATGAAGGCTGCTCACTGCAGTTGTCAGCTAACCACGCTCTCTCCTTGTCCTGCACTTGTTACTGCACCACGCAACACAGCAGTAATTCCCGTAGTACTTGACTACGACGGCATGACCTCAAAAAAAAGTATTTTGTTATGCCTTCTCTCCCGCCTTCGCACAAATTTTCACCTACGCACTTCACATAGCCCTTTCGCGAAAAGTCTCACGTGCAATTGTCGCAGCTAAAAAAAAAAGCAACCTTCGGTGCCATGCATGCGCTACTGAGGAAGGAGTGTTTATTCACAATACGTCGTAGCCACAGCTTACAAACATTCTTCTCAATTCGCATGTTCTCTCTAATTGTGCTCGTAACAAACGCTTCAAGCAACCTGCGCACGCCACGAATAACGATCCTCAGCATAACTGCATTCTTTCACACAATTGCACACACATGCATTGAATTCAGACTACGTATACCGGCGTGTGCCCACCCACTTTCTTGCGTCAAGAAACGATTTTCTCGCAAACGTGCCGCGCAGCATTCCCTATTGCTGTTTCTTACATAATGTGAACCAATCCACGAACATAATGCACGAAGTGGAGAACACAAAAAAGCTCTCTGCGCCGACAAATGCGACAAATGTCAACTTACGGTTGAAGGGACAAATACATAAGCAACTTGCAATGTAATGAAGGAAAAAAAGAACGTAATGAAAGCCTTCTTACCAAACAGCAGCCATGCAGACAGACGCTCTGGCAGACGAACCCAGCAAAGACGACGCAGACGTTATCGCACATCTTTTGTAGCGTCGCTTTGCCTGATCCCACCATGGCCGATATTTTATAGCGATGCGTTATGCTTTATTCTAGATACTAGTCTTATCATCCACTGCTCGCGGCCGGCTGATCCCGTTGATAACGACTACGTCTACAGCCACATAGACAAGTAAACGTATAGTGCACTATAAAAAAGTTACTACAGTAGATAACTAGTACGCGCGTTCCCTTGGAGACAGGGAGTGTTGTATTGCCCTCTAGCGGGCGGCATGAAGCTGCGAAGCTCGGCCGCTTTTAGGCTGGAGTGGTCACTCTTGTAATCCGTATGTTACTATATGGCCTACCCATGATGACGGCCGGGAATGCATAGCGTGACGCACGTAATGCAATGCTGACATATAGTTCATCTGGGTAGCGCGACGTTGCAATTCCCACGGTTCTTATCGGTACAACTGCGATTGTAAACTGTAGTGTTCTACGATACGTACAGTCGTGAGCAAAAGTATACGGACCAGGGGTTGTGCCAAAAAGCCGATTTTCTCCTCTGCCTACGAACGCAACTTGAAATTGAGCACTGCAGTCTAAACTTGGCGTTGCGAACTTTTCAGTGTACTCAATAATTCCAGGTTATGCTTGTCAATTACGAAGAAATTCCATTTTTCTGGCGACCCTGTGGTCCGTATACTTTTGCTCACGACTGTACGTCTTGCTCCGTTGTTCTATTGTGGGCGCAGATGCGCAGATAGTTCCATTGTGTAAGTTGGCTTTTCTGCAGTGAATCTTCGTTGCCTCCCGACGAATCAGTGAGATATGGAAAGCTTCGCTTTACAAAGTACGCATTATGTCACCTATGCTTCCACTGGTGCCATTGCCTGTTAGCTTCTTATTATTGTGACCAACGAAAATCGGTCCTGTTCCGCCTGTTCTCAGACTTTCTCGAGAGTGTATCAAAAGGAGTGTATCATGTCAAAGGCTTTCTTTTATGTTTCCCTCATACCATGCAATCACTGGTATATACAGGACGTATCGTGTTTGATAAAGACAAGCGCATCATGTTATCATCTTTTCAACTCAGCATTCTTGCGCATGCCAACTCACGATGGAATCAACAAACATACCCTCGAAAGCTATCCTTAAAGTGTTGCCTCTCCTACCCACAACGCATAAATAGTTGAGCAAATAAATAAACGGTGTTTTGTGTTGACTGACACTTGGCTCGATCGTATTGTTTGCGCGAACGGCACGAAACACAGGAGGCCAATTACCGATCACCACTAACAACGACTTGGCGCATGTGACGTAAGTGAGCTCCGGGTTCATTTTCCGTCCATTCCTGTCTCATATATACAGTGACACTTCCTGAAAGTACAGCAGGCAACTACAGCGCGTGCACACCAAGGTAGATATACCTGGTAGCGAAGCTTCCATAGAAGCCCATACGTTCAAAACATGGTTGCTTACCGCTGGTTCATGGGGCTTAGCGCCATCTGTGTGAGGAGGGAACACTTCCGGCGGAAAGAAAAATAATTTGACGTCATATCCGTCAAAAACAGAAGTGACGTCATTTTGTTCTCATAGGCGCGAAATTTGTTTTCGGAGGCCTGCCATTAGAGCTGTATATTCAAATGCCCCGCCATTCGACTTCATGATCGTTCCGAGTTTTCAGCGCGAAAAGCGATGCCGGAAAAGATCAGCCGTACGGGTGTCGAAATCGCATCGCTGCACAGAACATACTTTCTTTGGAGGCCGACGAACACTTTGGGCGTAGATTGCGTAGAGTGCTCGTCCTTTCGTCGGACGCCAAGCCCGTCGGCCAGCGCTGTTGCACGAAAACAACTAAAGTAAACAAGTATCTGACGGTCGCGACTCACTACTTTTGACTGCACAGGTTAAGAAACAATAAAACTACCCGCGTCACCTAATTCAGACAAACGTCGACATGTAACACAACACATGTGAGGGGGGCGTATTGTAACAGGTGAACTTTACGAGTGCCCCTTTCCACACACTCCAAGAGTTGCATGGCATTGCAAGTGATAGCGGCGTCAACGCCCGCCGCTATCGATGGGTGCTCTCACGGTGGGCCCTGGAAAGAGGTATATATTGATAATGATCTAGTAAAATACAGTTGTATCTTTTCTCGCCATGCATATATAAAATGAATTAGGAATTTTATTTTCGTTGAATGAATCTAACTGCGTCTCGCTTTTTTAAAAACGCTTTTTTTTTCCCAGTGTTTATTCCCTCCAAACATAGTCGCGCTTCAATCGCTGCTCCCATAACCACCCTTGCTGATGTCGGTGACAATTGGTTCTGAACCGCTTTTCGCCCGAAGCTTCGCGACCTATGTGGATCGACCTTGTGCACACTGTCCCGATCTTTCTTGTCTCGCTCTTCAGAGTAGATGCTCAGATAGGGGAATGAATGCGAGCCAACAGCCAGATCTCAAAGAAAAAAACCGTACCAAAGACTGCAAAGGCAATAGAGCGAAGACAACTTTTCAAACAACGCCACCACTAATGGCTCATAACGCTCCCGCAAACACGTGGGAATTGGGAGGCAGACAGCAGACAAGTGACTAAACGCAGCAACCTGAAATGCACTAAAGCTACCCTGGAGCCACAGGGGCTAGTTAACAAGATTATCAATCGCTTTGCAGCGAGCGTCAGGACAGATGCCACAAAAAAAGTATTTATTTGCTACGCAAATAAATGCGACGCAAGCAAGGGCTGCGTAGCATTTTTCTACTCAATCTTGATATCCGCATCCTTTGCCGGCTGCATGTGGGTGAATATGGCCATACGCAACTCGTTCTTGGTGTACAGTAGCGTGCAAAAGTTTGGAGGCCACGGCATTAGCAAAAAATTTAAATATATTCAAGCACAGCTCCGCAGCCTTGAATTGGCATCTGTATTGGTCAAATACGTGCACCTAGGTGCGCGCTCTTGGTTTCTGCCGGAATGCCCAGGCCGCGAAGAAAAAAAAATAAAATCGTGGCACCTTCGGTCCACAAACTTTTGCTCGCGACTGTACATAGCTTATCGCTTTCGTTTCAGTGGATTGCCGAATCAATAAGAGCCAGGGATGCCGCATCAAGCGCTGACTTTTATGCGAATGCATATTCGGCGAAGTAAAATAAACGCAGCCTGTGTAGTGTGCCGCTTGAGAATCGAAGGTCATCGGCCTCAATATTTATTGAGTGTTTATGGTGTTCTTCCTTGGAATAATGTATTTCACGACAGGGTGTATGGAGCCTTCTACCGCGTGCTTCTCGCTTCTAATATCGCGCCCACACCTTATATGCTGCTTGTCACGCTAAGTGACAAAAGTAAGAAAAAGGAACTTTTTATATTGCGTCTTAACAGCAATATAATTATTTCACACGAATAGCAGTCGTTCCACAGCTATCGTAACAACTCAGGAGGCATCTAGAGTATATCGAAATTAGATTTAAAAGAACTTCGTTCCTGAAAAAGCAGATTTCAAATTTCTCAACACTTTTGCTCTTATACAATAATGAAGGGAGACCCGAAGTTTCCAATAAATACGTACCTTAATGCACTTTTCGTCACTTTTCCTACACTTCTGCAATCATTTTCAAAGTTTCCGACTGCTCGCTACTGCGCAAATAGTAGATAAAAAAATGTGGTTGATCCCTCTTATATAGGAATCGGTATAGAACACGAAAGTGAAACGTGTCTTCACAGAAGTAGTGTAATGTTTATTGCACATTGATATATAATGTCTATTGGTGTTTTGTGGCTAAAGCGCCCTTAGGCGTTGATGCACCCACGCTGACGCCTGGTGGCACGTCTCCTCCATCACGACTACCAACGTCGATGACCATGAGCAACCGTCGTGCATATGGAAGCTGCACTACGCTGCACACGCTAGCACAACGCGAAAGACGAAGCACGTAACTGACACACTAATACAACGCGCAAGACAAAGCACGTAACTGAATCGTCACCGAGTCAAATCAGCGCGTACAGCGCGTCGTAATTGCAGCCTCCGCGATCAACTTCAGAAACATTTTCAGAGCTAATTGCGGAGGCCACGCTCCGCTGTGCTGAGTACGGTGAACGCCACCTAGTAGTGCTTCTGCGAGAACGCGTTGGTAGTGCTTCTTGATGCCAGCGTCCCTTCGAATGCTGGCATCGAGGCGTCGTAGTGCTGAGACCACCGAAGCGTTCACTGTCGGTGCGCGTTAGTGTCATAATGCAGTACTTCTCTTTTCTGCTCGTAGGTAGCGGCACCGCCCCGAGCAAGAGCGCGGGTACACGGAGGAGTGTTAGATATATAAGGCGCGTCTGTGTAGCTCTCTGCAAATGCGTTTGTGGCGCAATGGGTTAAACGCTCGGCGATCTATCGTCGCGGACCGAGAGGTCGTGGGTTCGATTTCCAAATTTTGCATGTTTGTGGAACTTTTTCTTCTGGTTTCTTTCTTTGTATTATGTTCGTGTATGTTCGTGTGACGTATTTCCGTGACGGAAATACGTCAGTGAAGTCTTGGTGGACCCCGGCATAAAACACTTTCGTGTTAAAAACTGCAGATTTTTCTGTGTAATACCGCGTATACTGCATACCGCACTGTGTAATACCGCATATCGGATCGCATGGTGGCTGCTCTAGTAACGCGACAGCGTTAAGAAAATAATTCTGTTACGAGGAAACTGAAACACAAACCCTTTTTCCAGCGTTTATACCAGACCTACAGCTGCGCGCTCGAGTAGTTTATTTGCGAAAATGATAACCAGGTGGCACTCGCATCCTCCGAAGGTTAGGGAGCCTACATGCAAGTGCTACGGCAGGTCAAATTGAGACTTCGCCTGCCTAATGCGTTTTGGAAACGCGCGCGCGTCGGGGCAATAGCAATCAATAAAATAATAAAGAAGGTGCTAGGACCTTCACATTTGAATTTAACACGACTTATATTGCCCCTGAAAAAAAACTTCTTCCCAGCAATGCATTTCTGTTTAAAAGTGAAGCCGAGTTTAAGGGGATCGGTGTAAGCTTGGTATTTGTAAGGTGGCTTTCTCACGTTCTTTATTGCAGTGGGAAAGCCAGCTTACGACGGGGCCCGATAATAGGGCTCGAACAGGGCCCGGTAACGCTATCGCGTTCCACCCTTGAAGGCGAAGCTTAAGCGTCCTCCAATTTTTATTTATGCCAGCCTGCCAGGGCTCTTTAAAGTGATATTTTTTTTTCACCTAACCTTCCATCGAGCTGTTCGCATTTGTTCTTAAAGCATTTTACAGCGAATACTGTATATGGCTAGGCAAAACGAAAAACCGTTCGTCCCATATTTAGATAAACGTCTCCATTGGCTGCGCCGTCAGTTACGTCGTTCTCTACGTCGCAACGAAGCGCGCGCACCATTGGCAGCGCCGTTAGTGACGTCATTCTCTGCGTCGTACCTGCGCTGCCCGCAATGCCTCCTCGTCGGCTCGCCGTTGTCGCATGCGTTCGCTATCTCGAGTTAGCTCGGCGTCGTGGTTAGCAGCACCCGCCCGCCATTGGCGCTTGCGTTCCAGTAGAAACACAAACATGTAAACAATAACTGAGAAACGCTTCAATACAGCGTCGGGATTAACCCACTGCTAAGCACCGGGGCCGTACGTTTCAGCTTCGATGGTTAACCATCTGTACGGAGTGCTTGGGCGGTGTTTTTTCTTGGTGGTGTACGTAGCCCGATCATTGCGCAAGCTCCTACACCATTCTTAATTATATTTAAGGCAACGATTAAACCTTGTAGCAATATCTTAAAACACTTTTTTCACCGCGCATCTCCGTGAACTACGACATCCAACCGAAAGAATAACAAAAAAGAAAAAAAAACGCATATCCACGAAGTGAATGGTGATGAGTGGGCGAAGCACCGGGGGATCATTCAGGCAAAACGCCGGAAGCGTTCTCCGAAAGCCCTAAGCTAGCTTCCGGAACTGGAAGCGAAACCGGGAGTGAAAGCAGAACCGGAAGTGGAAACGGACGCGGAACCGGAAGCGCAAGCCGGAGCTTGGCGTACATATACTACACACACACACACACACACACACACACACACACACACACACACACACACACACACACACACACACACACACATATATATATATATATATATATATATATATATATATATATATATATATATATATATATATATATATACATAGCGGTCTCCATGCCAACCAGAGCTACGGACTACGAGGGACAAGGCTCGGCCCTAAGGTGCTTCGCCCCTAAAAAGAAACACGCAGCTATGACGTCAGGGTAGGGAGTAAACTTCAGAAAAGTAGGAGACGTTGCAGCTCTCCTACTTTTAAAGTGCCACCAGAGAGGCGCAACTTCAGCTGCGTCAGTTTTCGACATCAATCATTCGAATTGGCTCTATATGGAGTACTACTAAGGCTCTAAGGCTAGTTTCAAACAAAAGATAGGAGGAAAGCAAAAATTTTAGGAAAGCACGGCCATATATATTCCGCTCTCGACATGTGACTTCGTCTTTCACAAGGGACACACGTGAAATCTTTCAGGACGTCAGTCTAAGTAAAAAATGTCGCAGTTTCGCCCGGCGAAGCTTCGATTGCGATAGCAAATTAGTAGAGAGCTATTCGGAGTAGGGATAGTAGTTTTATCGGCTGCATAAGCTTGGGCGCATTGGCTTACTAACTGAATTAACAATCGTGGTGTCAGCGCACACAAGCAAGCATGAACAGATCACACTGAATGACCGTAGCCAACGGCTGTCAAAACGCTAGCAGCAAGCGCAGGTTCGTGCGGTCTATCGCTTCAACGGAAACTGAGCGGCGAATGCACAGCGCATACAAAGGTCAGAGTCGTGTGGAGAAAAGAGACGGTGCGAGCGACCGGCACCGCCGGGCAAAGTGCAAAGGAGAAGTTGTTGGCAGAGGAGAAGCTGCCCCCCTCCCTCCCCTCCTCTTCCCGTTTCTTGCATTCGCGTGGGAGATTGAGTGGCAAGATACGCCTTTGGTGCCGGAGCAGAATCAGAAAGCATCAGGAAGCATCTTGTTGAGTTCCTGCTGAATAACGCTTCGCTCAGACACAGAAATTCGATAGGGGCGCCGGTGAACAGGGCTGGCATAACCTGTATGTATGCGATGCGTGACAACAGACGTCTTGCCCAAAGACCGATTACTGAAGTCAAAAATATCGCGGTACGATTCGAGAATACGTCGAAGGGCTGCAGTATGCTCACGCGGAAGGTCTTCGACGATCATGCTGCGAATTTCGGCACTGCCACAAGTTGTCGACGTCACAGTGCCCGTCAGAAGACATGTAGCATCCAGCGCAAAAGCTTCGAGCTGAAACTCTTGCAGGGAACAAAGCTGGGATACGGAAAGCCCCTGTAGCAGGACTTGCCTGATGCAGCCAAAATTCACAAGCGAATGCAGGTTTTGTTAGCCGTAATTCTCAGGACCATGTAGGGTGCAGTGACGTCGTGCGTAAGCCGGACGTCAGTGAGAGGCGTCACGTAGTAGTCGCCATCTGGAACAGCCGGTGAACCTGACAATTCCACATACGTCACGGGTTTGGATTTAAGCGAGACAGAGGAGGTGGGTCACTGACTTCACAGAGGCCAGGCAGTTCAAAGCGACTACCGTGCCTTCAACGCGCGCACCGTCCCTGATCGCTATCCCCTCTCCCACATTCACGACTTCTTTGCCAAGTTGATGGGCGACGTGGCCCGTGGCCAGCCCGCGGAACAGCGCGTGAAAACTGCGCGGCCGTCGCCGCTTTTTTTTTTTTTCTGTCCGCAAATGACAACGCGCCATGCGCCCTCAGGGCGCAGTGTTTAGATATTACCACGGTAATATATATATATATATATATATATATATACAATATACGTAATATAGGTGTTAATGCATATTATAAAGATATTAGCAGACCACTTAACGCGTTAATTTCTACTAAAGTTGTTTCGCGATGCTGGCCGTGAGCGCGCGCAATAACCGTACATAATTTTTGAAGAACGCTTTCGTTGCTGTTTACAATAAGCGCAAAATCTACGCTGCTTCATTTGCTGCGTTTCCTTGACCACAGCAGGGCTGGTCATTACCAAAAAATTTAATGCGATGCTTTTTGATATACACATGACAAATTACTTGCGTATAGCCAGAGAATGGTGTGGCACAGTTTATTATAAAGTAATGCACCGGCCCATATCAAAACAGTTTTTTCCTCCTAAACGGCAGCACTGCAGGAAAACAAGAAGCAAGGGAGCAGCAGGAGACGAAAGGGTCATTCGGTGAGCTACAGTTACCATGAAGAAATAGATGTTTACACTACGAATTTTCCCTTTATTGAAGTGCATAATTTAGAAAATATTATGATATCAGTATTAATACACTGAGTGTACTGCAGATACTGCGAAGAATTTTAAGTTCTCTATAGTGTAATTTCGTTCCCCACTTCTGAATCATATAGAGCCGACCATTCCCTGCAAACTGGTATTTGTGGAAATCAAAGAGCCACCACGGAGAGCAGGGAAAGGCAACCACACTTGCATGCGTATAAGCATGCGCAATAAGCCTCAAGGTGACCCAAGGGTCCATTATGACTGAAGGCTGTAGTCATTGACTTATTGCTCAAGCGTTGAAAACTGTTTACGTACTAGACCACAGCGAGCAAATGGCTGAGCGTTGAATCTATGGTGCTACTTGTTAGTCAAATGCATCACACGTGATAGCCTCAACAATTATTTCGTAACCGAGGTGTCCAGAAAAGCGCGATGTCCACCAGAAATTATTGAGCCCAGGCAGTTATGGGCTTCGTCCAAACAGCAGAGTGGGCACCGAAAGACGCCAGACCTTCTAGAATTCAATTTATTGATGATTTTAGACGCACTGAAGTAAAATTGAGAGACGAGCTAGCTGGTGAACATTCGTCATTGAAACGTAAGCGAAAACTGAGACAAGCACAAGAGAGGGCAACCACACCAACGCTTCGGTGTACTGCGTGTCTGAAATTAGTGACAGCAAGACCAGGTTCACAAAGGCCGTTTGAGCGCCGCAGACAACCTGCCAAGAGGCTCCTGCAAGTTCTACTTTTCGCTAAGATATATCCTTTGCTTCCGTCGTTTAATCTTTCTACGGCGTTGTTGAACAGGGATTTCTTTTAGTGTAAAATGACATCACTAAAAACCCTCCTTAGCAGTTTATAAATGTCAACTGCTTTAAGATAGCTTCACAGATACAGCCTAATTTTGTGCAATTTTATATACCATGTGTGTACTGTATGGGTCAAGGGCATCTTCACCCAAAGAGCGCCAAGTTTATATGTGGTGCAATGCACACTTCTCTGCAGCGCACCAGTTATGTGGAACAAGACACAAGCAAGAAATATTGTTACGAGGGGGTGTGTTTATTTAAATATGAATCGATGAAAAGGGGAAAATGGTTGCCGCGCCGACACCGAGCCGCGCCAAAGACAAGCGCACGTCGTTCTCTCTTTCACCGATCTTGCTGTCTCTTTAGCGTTGCCATATACAAGCGCACTGTCTAGAAGTTTTACTGGAACCTAAGTGTAACGATAACTGGATCATACAACACCGCCTCCCCCCTTTACCGAGTTCCAGATATGAACGATAAACATAAAGAAAACAGAATGAACGTTCCACATAAGATCCCTGTGATGATTATGTTGTGGGCGCAGGTCAGCCAGACGCACAAGAAGGCAACCAGAGACACAAAGAGATGTCTTTATGGCACGAACGGCACATGGGACGAATACGATAACACATAAACTATACAGATAAACTTGGATAACTGTCACGCTCGAGCACTCACAGTGCTAATCAGGAGTCCGACCTCGTGACGACGGCTCGGCGGACTTTGCTCTGACGACGGTGAGTACGGACGGCGGTTGAAGTTCCGGGTGGCTCCAGGACGTAGCCCGGTTCCGGAGCGTTAGCTCTGGGTCGTAGCCCGAGCTCGGCAGCACAGCGCTGGGTTACAAGCCAGGACGAAGCCCAGCACAGCAGTGGGGCGAAAGCAGGGACGACGCCCGGTTTGGAGAACAGGACCAGGGCTCTGGGACGTAGCCCGAGCCTGGCACCACGGCAGCGGTCGATCGAGCGGGGACGAGGCCCAGCTCAGCAGGACCCGCGGCGATGGTAGAAGCCGGGCCGGCGCCCGGTTCGCAGTGCAGGACCGGAATGCCGGACGTGGGCCGGCGTTCGGTCCGCTCTATCTCGCTGCACTCCCGTTCTGTCAGCCTGGCTGCCCCGTCGTTCCAGATGGTCTCACCCGGCACGCGCACCGCCCACGCGCACCAGCGACGCTCACTCGCGCGCTTTTCGGCCCCGCACGCCAAGCACAAGCACCGAAAAGCCCGCGCATTTCGAATATCGGCCCCGCACAACGATTATAGGTCGTCCTCCTACCACAATCCCCTTATGTCTCGTTCTAATTATTAACAGTTCGGATCCAGATAAATATATGTGGATCAGCTTTTTAACTGGAACTTATATGGAACCAGATTAACTCGTGCCTATAGTGTGCCAGCTCAATTACTCGCGTGGTATACCACAATGTAGAGTAACTTTATTCTGTCGTCGTGGCTTAAGAGGACCTTCATGAATACTAACTCATCCACGAATTGAATGGCTCGTTGTGCGGCTGATGCGCATATAATGTTTTTTAGGAGATTTCGTTACAAATATACGTGTTCACACAGGTTATAAGAAGCACGTGTTGTCTCTTCATTTCATTACAGACTATAAATTATTTCTTTTTCTAATGTAGGCGAATACATTTGTGTTAACTTAAAGGCTATAGCAGATGTTCGAATCAGGCCCGTAGCCACAGGGGAGGGGAGGGGGGGGGGGGGAGGGCTGCTTTACACGCCAGCATAACCAGAAAGGCTGCTCCGACCCACAACGCAGCCCTCCCCCCCTCCCTCCGCCTGTGGGCTCGCCCCCACCCCCAGAATTTTTATCTTTCCGTGCGCATGTCCGACGGCGCTCAGTTACTCTTCTTTATTTTTAATAATGAAATCTATTGAGACTAATCACCCGTATAAAAATATTATACTATTACGAAGATTCATCTCAAAACCAAAGATATGCAACATTTTATGAAATAGTATTTAAAAAGTCACATATTTTGCATACTGTGATTTTTACCGAAAATAATTAGTGAAAAATAGGTGCTTTCCTCAAATAGCCAAGGCCTTCAGCAAGTGCCCCCCTCCCGAAAAAGATTGCTGGCTACGGGCCTGGTAGCCACCAGTTTCTTTCTGCGGCCTACGATGCTCCGGTATTCGTAGTACCCATTTCGTAACCAGAGTGGTTTGGTGGTATAGTCATTGCTGTTTCAAGTGCAGGGTTCAGTTCTATTTCTATGGTCGCCAAAACATTTATTTGTTTCCTATTTTTATACTATGCAGTACTCAAGCTTGTTGATCAATTTTGTAATAGTGAATGATTAACCAGCTCAATAACACATGTCGACAGGGTGAATAATGTATTTAATATGTATTTTATCTCCTGTTGTGTCGTGCCTTCAATCCAAACTACTTAATAAATATAAAGCTTACGATTCAATTAAATAAAGGCGCAGTTTCACCCGAAAGGCCAAACATCGATTCCGATAGTAAATTAGCAGATAGAAATACGAAGTATGGATAGTAGTTTTATTTGCGGCATAAAATTTAAAATATTTGCTTACTAACTAAATTAACAAGCATGGTGTCAGCGTGCACAGGCAAACATGAACACGGCGCACTCGATGACCGTGGACACTCGCTGTCGAAACGCTGGCGTGAAGGAGCGTGGCAGCAGCAGCGAGCGAAGTGATCTTCGGGCTGTCTATCTCTTCAACACAATCTGAGCGGCGAAAACACCGCACGCACAAAGGTATGAGCAGCGTGCAGATCGCTTTCAAGATAAGGTGCGCTGCCGCGCTAAGTACGCAGTTGGTGCTTGTGTAGAACACTGCAACCCTCCCCCCTCCATCCGGCAATGCCTTCCCGCTTCCCTCCCTACGCGCAAGAGATTGAGCCTCGATCGTCGGTTGCCCATGCGCGCGGTCGCGAAATACGCAGTTGCTGTCGGAGAACAACGGCGCCCCCCTCCTTCCATCCCTCCCTCTCAACCCCCACGGCCTTTAGTGTGACGAGTTTAATGTCAGGAAACGGGCGACGCGTTTCCTGTCGGCTTCCTCTCTTGCGGACGCCAGATTGAGCCGCGACCTTTCACAAGTACATACAGCATTCAGTGCGCCGCAACGGTCTTATCGCACTTGGACTCTATACCGAACATCACGGTGACGGCGACGGCATAAATTCGCTTGGAGTGTCCATATAATTGCTATTGCAATAGAAAATGCGACAGAATCCATCTCACAATGAGTTTAGACGGTAATACGATAGCATTGAATAAATAGAGCGGCACAACGTATTGCCACCGGCGAAACGAGTTATGTAGAGGCGCGTACTGCAGCGGGACTCCTCTTTCACGCTTCCCTAAGAACACTCGGCACCACCAAGCGCCACTGTCACCGCGAAGCCTCCGAAATGCATGGCCACGAACGTTGACAAACGGGTGATGCCACAACCGGTCTCATCTCTCGCGCTTCTTCCTGGACACGCTTCGCCATCTAGTGGCGCTGCCGAGAAGTTCACGCGTGTCCTCCAGGATTAGAAGCGTGGCACGACGGTGCCTGCGAACGCTGAAAATTGTTCCATCACTGGCCGCACACCTAATGGCACACACTCACAAGTGGCACAGGCCCAGTGCTCTAAGTCGGCATCAAAGAGTAATTTTATTGCGATAGCAATTATATGGACACTCAAAAGCAGATTTCTGCCGTCGGCGTCGCCGTCGCCGTCGGCGTCGCCGTCGCCGTCGCCGTCGCCGTCGCTGTCGCCGTGAGGTTCCGTATGACGTCATTTGGAGATGAAATCGTCGCCGGTGGTAAGTGGTTCTTGAGGGAAAGGGAAAGGTTGGCGCTATCTTCTGCAGCCCTTGAGGGAGCACGGCTCAGCGCCGCGCGCCGAACGCTGTATGTGCGAGTGAAAGGGCGCGAGGGGCGCGTCTTTCACGGGGAGTGAACGCACGGCGGAGAACAAACGCGCGTTCTGCGCCGTGCTCGCTTAAGGGCTGCAGAAGTAGGCGTCTCTTTTCTCCTTTACAATCACCATATATGTAGAGCAAACGCGCCTTCTTCGGACACGCGAGAGGCCGTGGGGGAGGGGGAGGGAAGGGAGGCGACGTTTAGCTGCGGCACCAAGTGCCTATTTATATCAGAGGCTCCAGCAACAGTCACCAACGCCGCACGCATTTTGAGCTAACGCGGGCAAAACGCCGATGGCGTCGACAACAGTTCTGCGTGTTGTTGCTACCAAAGCCGCTCACCTTACTTCGTATGACATTGCTGTGTTGCTATCGCATTCATTGCTTCGCCCTTAGGGCGAAACTGTGACTTTTTGAAACAGTTTCATAATAGGCCAGTTTCGTAATTTAGAGCGACCTATGTCGATGTTCGATGAAAAGCGTTCATTGAAGACGTTCATTGAAGAGCGCCGCGTATGCACCCATTACCACATACTCAGTGAGCAAAGTTGGTTCGATGGTTGGGTTCGAGCCCTGTTGCCTTAGCACAGCAGCTCGATGCGCTAACCATTTGACCACGGACTACCCAGTGACCCACGGAGGCGGGACAACTGTTAGATAGAAACATACATAGATACATAAATACAAGCATGATATAGATAGATAGATAGATAGATAGATAGATAGATAGATAGATAGATAGATAGATAGATAGATAGATAGATAGATAGATAGATAGATAGATAGATAGATAGATAGATAGATAGATAGATAGATAGATAGATAGATAGATAGATAGATAGATAGATAGATAGATAGATAGATAGATAGATAGATAGATAGATAGATAGATAGATAGATAGATAGATAGATAGATAGATAGACAGACAGACAGACAGACAGACAGACAGACAGACAGACAGACAGACAGACAGACAGACAGACAGACAGACAGACAGACAGACAGATAGATAGATAGATAGATAGATAGATAGGATAGATAGATAGATAGATAGATAGATAGATAGATAGATAGATAGATAGATAGATAGATAGATAGATAGATAGATAGATAGATAGATTGATAAAATTAACGCCCAAGCACTCCGTAGAGATGGTTAACCAGTGAAGCTGAAACGTGGGACCCCGGTGTTTGGCAGTGCGTTAATCCCGACGCTGTATTGAAGCATTTCTCAATTATTGGTTACATGTTTGTGTTTCTAGTGGAACGCAATCGCCAGTGGTGGGCGCATGCTGCTAACCACGACGCCGAGCGAACTCGAGATATATCGAACGCATGCGACAACCGCGAGCAAAGGAGGCGGCGTTGCGGGCAGAGCAGCGTCATAGTGGCAATGGCGGGAACGCGTTTGCTAACGACGTCACCAACGGCGCTGCCAACGGCGCGCGCGCTTGGGTGCGACGTAGACAAAAGTTGTCGCAGTTTCACCTGAAAGGCGAAGCATCAATTGCGATAGCAAATTTGTAGAGAGCTATACGGAGTAATGATATTAGCTTTATCAGCTGTATAAATTTGGACATGCAGCAGCACCGGCAATGCGCAGAACTGTTGTCGACGCCGTCGGCGTTTTTCCCGCGTTCGCTCAAAATGCCTGCGGCGTTGGTGACTGTTGCCGGAGCCTCTGATATAAATAGGCATTTGGTGCCGCAGCTAAACGTCGTCTCCCTTCCCTCCCCCCCCCCCCCCTCCCCCACGGCCTCTCGCGCGTCGAAAGAAGGCGCGTTTGCTCTACATATATGATGATTGCAAAGGAGGAAAGAGACGCCTACTTCTGCAGCCCTTAAGGAAGCACGGCGCAGAACGCGCGTTTGTTCTCCGCCGTGCGTTCACTAGCCGTGATAGAGCGCGTCCCTCGCGCCCTTTCACTCGCACATACAGCGTTCGGCGGCGCGCGGCGACGATTTCATCTCGATTGACGTCATACGGAACCTCACGGCGACGGCGACGGCGACGGCGACGGCAACGGCGACGGCGACGCCGACGGCAGAAATCTGCTTTTGAGTGTCCATATAATTGCTATCGCAATAAAAAAAAAAGACCTAGAATAGAAAGTCGAAAACCTCGCGGTTCGCCCGACGGTGTTCCTTCCACGTAGAAACACCAAGACAGCAACCTCTAAGGAATAAAGCAGCAGCAGCGGTTCTCGGGGTTCGTCCAGCAAAAGGTCTGTAATAGGCCCGTGGTGCCTCCAGTGACTGAAGGGTCCAAAGAAAAGGAATCGGGAGCTGAAGCTGCCAACGCAGGTAGTTCCAAGCCTCGATCGAGTCCCGAAAGAAGTGTTTCTGCACGTCGGGACGCTAATTCTCACCCCTCGTCGCTAGTGTACGGGCGTGCACTGCACCACTCCGATTCGTGTCTCAGGGGACGCCACGTAATTAACTTCGATGCCCGCCGACTTGGCCTCGACGCGAGCCCGTGCGGCCTTGTTACGCTGCGGCCAGGCAGCTGACTTCGTTGCGGCCGAACCAGTTCGTGCTGCCTGACCGCTTCAACTGCCGCGAGAACCACGAACCGGGTATAGGGCCCGCATTAGGATAGCGAACACGTACCTCTTCAAGTTGCTTTCGGCTGAAGTGCAACTTCGGATTCGAGCGTACACAACTTGTCCCGCGTGGTGTTATGCGCGTGTGTCGTCATGTTCTGTACTTTCCTACTGGGTGGTCATTGCTTGGGGAAAAGAAGCTGCTTGCGCAAAAAAAAGAGGTAGTATAATTTTTAAGGGGATTTCTTCAAATATTCGGGGTCATTTTCATGCCTGGATACCATACTGTGGACAAAGTGCTATTTCTGTCGTGTATTACAAGCGAATTAAATGTATAGATCCCGTGAATTCATCAGAGAAATTATGATCAAGCAGAACGTTATATAAGAAAAAAAAGTACTGGGGTAGAGATGGTTGTCAATGTGATAGAGCACGAGTAAAGGAAACTGTGGATAAAGGCAAGGGCATAAGACTTGTCTACATTTAGCCAGCTGGCTTGCCTACATATAAGGTAGGTGAGAAAATATGTACATCTTGATGGAGACTAAAAGAGTTTTATTTATTTATTTATTTATTTATTTATTTATTTATTTATTTATTTATTATTATTTATTTATTCATAAATTTATTCATTGATTTATTTGTTTATTTATTTATTTATTTATTTATTTATTTATTTATTTATTTATTTATTTATTTATTTATTTATTTATTTATTTATTGGTAATGCATTTATTATGCTTTTTAATGGACGCTTCCTCTCTGGAAATTCGTCCTTCGCTGGAAAGGAGGAAAGGGTTGTGCGCTGGTTACCGTGATGGCGTATCGAGGTTCCAAGATAAGGGTAATGCAGGAATGAGGTCTCTGTTGCTGTTGCCTTAACGTTTATGATTTTGACTTCTCTTTTATGATTACGAGGACATTAACTGTGGACTTTGGATGCCAAATTCAGGTGAGTAAGGGTGGCCTTGGCAGCATGGGGCTTGAGTATGTTTTACCAAATCGCTGTAGCTTTAAAGAAGATACTCCGTAGGCATTTTCACCGGCACCCTCCACCATTCCTGTTCAAAAATGGTGTGTTCCTATTATATACGTTGCGCAGTCTTTATTGCTGTGCATCGCTTGCAGAAAGAATATTCTAGATTTTCAACGTAGAACACCTTTAGAGATGGCGCAATGACCATATCACATTCAAGGGCAGAGTGTGATGGTTTGCTTTGTCCTTGTAAAGGAGAACAAATGTATCTATAAGTGTTTGTAGTCGTACAAGAGTTCTCTAAGAATTTGCTTTCGCTGGTGTTTATGTTACAGGATGTCTTCCTTTACATTATAGTCCACCTGCATATTTCGCACCTGTCATGTTAGTGCACCGAAGCGCGATGAAATGACTAGCTCTGTGGCCGCAACTCTGAAAGCCTGCAATGTTGCTTTGTGTTCATCTTTCGTTGCGCTGACATCTCTTAACATCGTTATCAGAATTATACTACCAAAGCATTCTTACAGTAAGAATTTTTTAGTTTCTGTGCGAGCATCAAAGTGCAACAAGCATTACCCTACGTCTACAAGACGAAGCTTTCTTCTCTTTTTTTTTTCTTGGCACCACTAGTGTCGGAAACGGCTGCACTCAGCAAGGTATCCCAATTTAACATCAATGCCACCAATTCTTATTGACGTCGCAGTGTCAGTTTCTATAATCACTGGTAGGAGACTAGCTTTAGCCGTGTTATCGCGGCCTTAATCCACTCTACCTACGCGTACAAGGGAAGCTACTACCCATCATCAAAAAAAAGTAACACAAGCTTGCTGCGCAAGTTACAATTAGGTGTGGCGTTCTCTCGGTGCTATCTTCATTTTCTCGGCCGGGCAAACAGCCTGGACGGTGAGGAGTGCATATATCCGAGACTACAGAACACGCATTGTGCATCTCCCGGCTATAGGCATTGCAAAGAAAGTCATTGGCACAATATTTGTCCGAGTTCATCAATCATCCTTTGTCTCAAAAAATTTGGGCTGTGACATTGGCCAGAGCCTTGCCGTCAGCGTTATATTCTAATGGCTCTCATCAAATTCTTGCAAGAAAGTACTCTTGAAGAGTTTTCCCTGTCGAAGTTCATTCACCACTACTTTCGTTCACCGCAATCAACTTTTCTTTCTCTTTCTCTCTCTGTTTACTCCCATTTCCCTTCCTCAATGGTGATTAACAGGTCAGAGGTTTGATTCAGACCAACCACTGAGCTTTTCTCTCATAATGAATGTCTTTCTTTCTTTTTCTTTCTTTCTTTTTGCCTGAGCCGTAACATTTGTGTATCCTGAACATTCGTTACATGCCTCGACAAAATGTATTTTTCTCCCTCTGTAGCTAGCTCGGTCCTCTGAATTTGTTTAAGTGCATGTGGCAGAATAAAACCAAAATCCTGCTTGCTCCTCTTCTTTGGTTACTTTGAGGTGACAAACCAGAAGTGGCTGGAGAGGCAAACCTAATAATGAACCAACAAGTTCAATGGCCATTGTCAGTGAAGGTGTTCAGCTGCCCTGACAGCTTTAACGAACCGAGGCCCCCTTGTTCCGAATTCCGGGCACAGCGAGCAATCCCAAAGTTCTTACCATTCCACCAACTTCGAGGCTTCAAGGTGAATTCACATACAAGACATGTGTACACGAGTGCTCGAACCTAAATGCGAGCAAACTTATTTTGACTGTTCTCGGTCAGCACAAAAGCACCGAACAGAACAGAAATCTGCCTTTTGTCTGAAATACACGAGTAGGAAGCGAAATGCAATGCGATGGACAGTACCCTTTCTGATGACAATAAAAAAAAACGGTAAGAATGCAATGCGAAAGGCCAGAACGGTAAATTGACAGTGCCTTAAAATCGAGTAGACATCGCTGGCCCATAGAGAATTCGACATATAACAGAAGGTCGCGCGCTCTCGGGAAGTTTCAGCCTGTCTGAGTATACGGTAGGATCCAAACACGACAAGTATATGTAGTTGATGTGAAGCATAGGGGCGTAAGCATGATTGCGGAAGATATCGTTTGTGTGCTATGTAAATACTAATTTTACTATTGTGTCTCGCAAATGAAATGCACCTTTATTATATATATATATATATAATATGAATCTATAGACACTACAATGATGGAATGTTTCAGTTCAGTGTCCTTATGGCTGATACGTGAAGCTCACCCTGCAGCTTCAGCTACTATTGAAGTGTCACAGAATGTTTAAGCGGATACAAATAAAAAGCGCCAGATGGAAATTTTGGGGCTTGGTTAAAAAAAAAATAAAAAAGCTACATACAATTTCTGGTTACTACATAAACACATCTGCCTATCGCTTATCTTGAGTGGTTTAAAATCAACATCATCAATTTAAACGTGAATTCTGACCGGTCGCAAGACATCACAGATTTTGAGCAAAAGAGTACATGAGGTGCAAAATAAAGCGCTTCAATTTATCCACCTAGCCTATGGTAGAGATGTGTTTGTCATTAACATGTGTACCCAATCTGGACTACCCCCGCTAGAGTCAAGTCGCAAACTTCATAGGCCACAAATGCTTTTTAATAATATGGGCAACAAAAGAAAACATGACTTTAGCTCGGGCATGCAGTAGAATACAGCACGGCAGATTCGAAGCAAACATGAGAGTATATTAGTAATGCCCCAAACGAGAACGAACGCCTATCTTTACTACATTTTTCCGAACACTATCGAAATTCAAAGCTCTCCCACGTGATGTGACGCTAATGGCATCACGAAAATCGTTTTGTCAGCCGTGTCTCGTTTTCTGTAGTAGTTTTCATTAACTCTAAGCACTTGTATCTTTACATCATGTTTCTGATCTTTTTTCTTTGTTTTTTTTTCGTTTGGTGAAGTGCCTTTATGCGCCTGCTTACTCATACTTCTTCATACTTTTTGCAGTATCTGCTTGTTAACTTGTTCTTGTACCCTTTCATGTACTTATAACATTTAACTTCAACTAACGAGTTCTGTTATACTTGTACTTGTTCGTGTGCCTATTGTACTCCTGCTGTCAAAAGGATACTGATAATAGTGAAATAAATAAATAAATAAACGAGAAAACGGGGGGTTCTGCATCTATTGGACAAACTGCCGCGTCCTGTTCCTTCTTATTCTTTCTCTTCTGTGTAGCCCTGCTTGTTCCCAGTCAGAGAGATTTCAGTCTACTTGTCGGTGACAAAATGTGTCCGGTAAAATGAGAGCTTTGCTTGTAGATAATTTGTAAAAAATTATTTCATAGATTTCATGAAGCGTTTCTTCTACCAATCAAAACAAAACAGTGCAGCTGTGAAAATAATCAAAGGCTAACCAGTGAAGTTACCACAAAAAGAAAATAAACTGCTTTAACTACATACGCCAAGAAAGACACAGAACTGCTATTGCGCTACTCTTCGGTGCGGAAAAAAAACAACCAAGCGATGGCAGCCCGTTCCGGTTCGGCTCGACCACCGCTTTATGGAGATAGTCTATACATGTGCAGTTACTGTAGCAAGTCACGTGGTTGAGGGCAGGGGGAGGGGGGGAAGCGGCACTTAGGGCGCTCAATGTCATCCTGGAAATAACTAGCTATCAACTATAAAAGCCAGATTGGCAATTGCGATAAAAGAGGAAAGCAACTGTCAACGCCGAGCCCTGGTTAAGTGAACCGCAAATACAATACCGAAATTTCGACATCACACCCACTCAAGCTGCCTGGTCATCACCCATTTCCGATCGCAAGTTGGCTTCCAAATCCACCGCATTCAGGCAAACTTTGTTTTTCATGTCGACATCAATCTTCGTCAAAAGGTTCCTGCTGGGTCACACACGCCTGTAGCCTAACGCCACGGTCCGCAGTAGAGAAACTGTTTCCCAGGAAACAATGCTGTTTCGGTTAGGAGGCATATGGAGAGTTTTGTAAACAATAAGTCAGAAAACACTAAAGTTGCCATGGACGGCGAAGTTTCTCGTCATCTGTAATGTTTCTTTATAAATAAGCCATGTATTTTTGTACACTAAAAATGGATAGCGCGGTAGCCCTCAAACCTAAAACTTAAATTATACCCAGGAAACAATAATGGTTCGGTGAAGTGGCGCATGGGGAGTTTTGTAAACAGTGTAATGAAGCAGAGGCGCCCCTGGGTATGTGGCGACTGAGGAGGAAGACGAAGGACCGTGCCGTGATCGCGAGAGAACCCCGTGCTACAAACAGTCCTTGCAGTGCCTACCAGTACCTAGCGTTCTTACAACGTTATCGACGACAATAAACCTCGTCGCAAGTCCGAAAGTAGTAAAACTATCGTGGACGGCGAAATTTCTCATCATTTGAGTGATGCACCCATATGTCGGTGCGATGACAAGAGAGAAGTGACAAATTCATTGTCTTTATAACACAACTCTTAACTAGGTTGCCACTCCTTATCAAAAACACATGTAGTACAACGCCCGGAACCTGTGCATGAGCCGTGGTGTGCTGTAAATTAAGCTTGTGTTATAAGAGATTGGTTTAGCAGCAATAACGATCCTTGGTTGTAATTACATGCACAGCGTTAGGATTGGTGGCATTTGCTCTTACGAACAGTTTCGCCGTAAAGGTTTTCTGTGAATAAACTTTCTGGTTCGTAGGAACATGATTCTGCAAAGAATTACTTTTTTGATATAGTTTAGAGGGACGAGTTTGCTCACGGTCAGTGCAAGAAAATGACAAGTCAAACTTGTCATGTCAATACTCCGTTCATACATCTTCACCCAATCCCTCTAACTCACAACAGGACCGCGAAAATTCGACAAACGTGCACTGTTTTCCCCATGCTGATGACGTTTGCCAAGCCATGCAAGAAAACCTCTACATACCAACCTAGACAGCGCTCTTTAATGTACCTTTCCTGCATCACTTACTTGGAAAAATGACTGCCGCTTCGTTGAGCATGGTTAACGTCACCATCAGCCCAACGAGGTCGAGCACAACCTCCGCCTGAGAGTCATCAATTCATTACAGATAAGTAGCACTTGACCGAGCCAGGCATTTCGAGCAGCGGTACACAAAGACCTCCTCTGGCGGTCTGCTCTTCGAGGGCGCTCGATAGTTTAGAACTACGGCGTGTTTCACGGGTGCTTGGTCCACACTCACTTCGATAATCGCAGCAGCAAATTGGAGCAAAGCGGAGCAAAGCGGAGAAGGAGCAAACTCGAGGATGCTAAGCAAGTGCTCGCTGCGGCTAATCGGGGACGACGTTAGCGATGCATGGAATCCGTGTGCATCAGAATCGCTTAGAGGAAACTTACCTCATCTGCAAAAAGCCTACGGCTCATGTCATGAGTGCTTGTAAGTTTTAATCAAAAGATTGGGACAGAGAGTTAACTCTGGGGATACGGTGCGGGAACTGCGAAGTTAGTTGAAAACCGTTCCATGTCCCTGCCTTTTGCCGCATGTCCTGCTCCCCTCGACAAGAGCCTGCGCGCGCCTGAGTGGTTGCAGCAAAGGCAACAGTGTTGTATAAAGCGGCATGCGAAGCACGCCGTTAATCGTGGCTGTATACACCGCTGGCAAAAAAAAAGGAAAGGAAAGAAATGCCAACACTTCGTTTCAATAAAATCTCGTCCACATTGAATACAAGCAGAACCTTTGAAACGCTGATTCACTGCCTCCTAAAAAATCTGGGCCCATATGCCCAACATTTTTCGTGCATTACCGAAATTTTGTGACATTCCACAGACCCATCAGCGAAGTTATCATCTCGCAGAGATTGCTGTCAAGCATGAGTTACAGACGCTCCCCCAAAAGGCCACCCCAACAAGAAATAATATCCCGCAGAAAAAGTTTCTTGAATATCCTATTCCTAACTTTCCTATTCATCGCTTGCCTCCAACTCTTGCTTTCGGAATCACATTATTTCACTGCCTGCTGGAGTGGCTAATCCACCAAAGTTATGCGCTGGTAAATCTTCATACCGGCCATGTATAGCGCCAACTAAAATTACATCACAGTCCTTACCAGAGTTGCCCGTTCCGCTTATAATAACCGGATTCCGGCTTTTTTTTTTTTTTTCACCGGGTCCCTTGTAGATTTGTACAGTCGCCTGTCGCGTTTTTTTTTTTTTTTCTTGGGGGGGGGGGGGGGGCTTATTCACATTTTTCCTGCTTTATATAGTTATTTTATAGCCCAATTACGCGCGTTTGTCGTTTAATATACGCGAAAGCCAGCAGGAGTCGCAAAGTCCAAAACTGTCCCTATCCATTCATCAATGCTTTGACGCCTTGCCAGCAGTCGTGGTGGTCGTAGTGTGTTGCCAATGTTCTTCGTGCAAAATGGCTTCGAAGTGGTTGGAGTATGGTAAAAGATATTGTAAAGAGTGGGAAAAGGAAACGCAGCTCAAGGACTGGTTACGCCTAGTAGCCGGAGACGATAAAAACACCGCATATCCACGGGGTGAATGATGATGAGTGGGCGAAGATCCGGAGGGAATCATCGGTAAACCGTGAATCTTCCGTGTAATTCGCCCAGTCTCGCCGCACTAAATCAAACGATTGACTTCCACCAATGACACGCGCCATATGTGACGTCATTCCTATTTTATAACAGCGCCCTTCATTATAATTGCACCATCTCCCGCTTAAGGGGACGCTAGCACAAACGCGTTAAAAACGTGCAGTACTCTCTAGTAAGGGGGAGAGGCCACAGCGTCTTACGCAGCCGTTTACCCATGCCGGAACGTGCACCGCGTTTGCCGACGCCATCACATGACTGCTGAGAGAGTATAACCCCCGTATTCATAAACGCTCCTCGACTTGAACTTGACTTGCCACCACCTTCAACGCGTTTCGAACGCGCTGCCCAAGGCGGTGGCTAGTGAAGTTCAAGTCGAGGAGCGTTTATGAATACGGGGGTAAGGCGGAGAGGCCACAGCGTCTTACACCAGCTTCTTACACGGGCCGTAACGCGCTAGCACAAACACGTTAGAAACGCGCAGTCTTTCGTTAATGTTGGGTATTTATTGTCATCGTGGTACGTGTGTCCATGTGCGCTTCGTGGCGTAGTGGTTAGCGCCGCGCGTTCGGAAGCGAGGGGTCCCTGGTTTGATTCCGCGATACGGACACAACTTTCCGAATTTTTTTTTCATAAAAGTAGACGTGGCTACCTACTACTACTACATACTACAGAGGAGGGACAGACCCACACCCTAAGGATCTTCGCCCCTAAAAAGCCGCATGTAAGTATTGCAAGTGTGAGATTCATGCACTGGCAAACGTGCAATGAACAGGCTGCAGACTACCGTGGAGACTATTTCAAAACGTAAATGAGTGCTTTCGTTCATTGTCGCGCATATTTTCATCGTAAACTATAATTAAAGTTACTTGTTTACATTCCCTTCGTATAATTGCGAGTTTTTCGTACTACAATTAAACTATTTTCAAGAATCAGAAAATTTGTTCAACTTCCGCTTTTTTTTTTTTTTGGGGGGGGGGGGGGGGGGGGGCGGGGCTTTTTCGCAAAAGTCGCGCCGCTTTTTCTGGGGGGCTTCTTTTGGAATGGTTATTAGCTTGTTTGCTTGGCGGCATCTGACAACTCTGGTCAGTACAGCGTGTGCTCAAGCACTGTATGCTGCAATACGGCCACGCTGGAACAGGAGTACTGTGCTCGCGTTTTAGCGGCTACACAAGGTCGTTAGCTTAGTGCCGCTAAGTATCGATAAAGACACCATTGCATATGCGAGGCGACTCTCGTCAATCACTGCGATTGCGGTGCACATGAGCAGGGCTCCTTGAAATGCGTGATTGCCTCTTCTCCCCTGTCGTTGCTTTTATTAGCACCGATTGCATAAATCATCCTGTCTGAACTACCCAGTGTTCTTCAACCAACTGAAGCGAAGACGCTACCGCGTCTAAAAGTTATCCGCAAATACAACCCCCCCCCCCCCCCCGCAGAAAATCGTAGTGATTGAAATATGATGAGTGCCGCGCTTTCTGTTAAACTTACTGACAGCACTCGTTTCGCGAGTCGGTGTGGTGCGAGTCGAATCGTGTGGTTAAACCCTTAAACGACGGCAAATATAAATACACAAAACATTTACATTTTTTATATAAATGGGCAAAACGCATCGCTAATTAACCTGTAATCAATGAAAAGAAAAAATATATATTTCGCGGAAAATTTTGCATCAGTAAGGGGGGAAACAGCAGGCCGAGAACCGGAAGTGAACCCCAAGCCACCTATGGCTGCGTTCGGAACTTGTACAGACAGCTCTCGGCCATATACGACGTATATGTCTACATTTTATGTGTCGTACATCCCATGTGCCACACCACTGCAGCAGGAGAACTTGCATCGCTCTCTCTTCTCGGACGGTGCTTTCAGAAGATAAGCAAGTCGCGTGCCAAACGTCGGCCTTGACCTTTGTTCCTGCTCTAAAACAATAAATGATGCTTGCTGCCTGTCATTTAGTGTTGGTCGAAGACAATTAACGAGATACTTGGTCCTCAATACCGTTACTCCTAAAAAAATCTGGTATATTGCCTGTAGGCAGCACTCGTCAATAAAGGGTTAACGTCTCAAATTACATGTACACAGTGACGCCATATTGGAGGCCTCCGGGTTATATTGACCACCTGGGATGCTTGTACGTGCGCCCAAAGGACGATAAACGGTCGTTGTTGCATTCCGCCCTCACTAAAATGGGGCCGCCGGCGACCGGGAATCGAACCCGGAACTTCGCGCTCAGCAGCGTAATGCCATAGCCACTGCGCCACCGGGATGAGTCCACCATAGGAGTGTGGCTTGGTTCCAGCTGCGAAAAGTTCCGGTGTACCATGAACACATGATCGCTACGACCATCATCCTAGGGTGGACACACTGTGGTTGTTAATGGCCAGAGCTTGGAAGCGTTAAAAAATAATTTAAGTTCTGGCGTTTTATTTGCCGAGCATGGAACCATTGCGCCAGCAGCGATCACAGCGTCAGGACTGCAAGCTATACAGGTGCCTTCAAGTTCTCGTTGCTTTTCATGGGTCGCTACCGCCCGAGATGTGGCCAGCGTTTGCCAGGCGGGAAAATACACTTTCTTCTTTCGATCAATCGACGTGCTGTTGAAACCATTCGGCATTCGCACGCTTACGTATGGATACACCCGCTGTGGCCCCCTTTTGAATAAGCAAACAAATTCCATTTCGATCAATTTTTGCAAAAATTCTGTTTACTTCCCCATGCTTTATAAACGAAACCGAAATAAACCAAAAATAAGAAACCAAATTCACACTGGCGCTCCTAGAAAGCGTTTGAAAGGAAAGCATTCAAAATTCTAGAGCGTAAAGAGCCTGCCAATCGATTGCCCCCGAAACTTGAAGGCGCAATGATAAATATGGTGAAATGTTTGTAGCAAACACTGGCGCAAAATTGCGAATGAGTGGAGAATAACGTTTACACAAAAATCCGGGTCACCGTCGAAAGGCGTCTTATTCCCTGATCCTAAGAGAGATTGGAGCCACATACGTTTACGCTTGCTCAAAATATCGCCGGGTTCCTTTTACTATCGAAAAGAATTAACATAAAAAAAAACCTTAGAAAACACACCATGACAAACACATTATAAAAAAGGCGTTTCATTCTGCAGCCTTTTTTTTTTCATCACCATGAATGCAATCTGTGGATCTCTTTCAATCACTACGCTATGAGAAGCTGCCGGAAAAGATTGATGCTTTCTACTGGAACGAACTTGACAAGAGCAAGGCGTAGCTGACAGAATGAACAATTTCAGATGATACCCGGAGGTGACGTATAAGACATCGGACACGTCGTATATCAAATACGGGCGAAAAGGACACCTTTTTAACTGTTTATAAAATATAAGAGCTACGAAAAGCGATGAAAATCGGTAGGCCATTGCCTTCCAATCATATCATAGTTGAAGTACAATGTCCCATCATAACAGCAAGCGCGAATGTCAAGAAAGTTTCCGTTTTTATAGCCTGGGAGGAAAATATGGAGCACTTGTATCTCGGTGGGGAGGTGAAGCGGGTTTGATATATTAGCAAAATAAACTAAAGCTTTTCTTGATAGATCATGCTGTTACATAGTTACGACACACGTGGCGTGTGTGCCGAATACGACAGCACTCAGTGTGAAGGCTGGAACATGAACGTTTATTGCTTCCGTCTGGGAGCGTATATCTACGAAAATGAAAGGGGCAAAGGGAGGACAAGGGGAAAGATATAAGAAAAACCGCACGCGCCGCCAGCGCTTGCGAGGCAGTTTGATTGTGACTGACGTCACTTTACAACACATGGATTGAGCCGTGCCAAGGCAATGAGGTTAAAGTCCAGCTGGACCGGTCTTCTACCCTTCACAACATATAGCGTACAGATGTCCCAAATAGAGAATAGCCTGCTTTAACGCATCCATACATTTCGCACCAGCTCTAAATCTAATGGAGGGATTCCATTGTGCGTGTTACATTTGTTGAAGCTGCGCCCGTTCCTTTTTAGTACACATGCTTTATGCTCTCTAGAACTTCATCTTGTGGAGTTTCTGTTAAATGCGTTAGAATCTAAAGGGCGTCAAGGTTGAATCAATGCTCTGTGGTTTAGTACGAGGCCACACTGGCCTCATTTCGATAAGGGCGAAATGAAAATAGCAAAAATAGCGCTCGCGTACTCATAGTTAGGAGCACGGTAAAGAACACCAGGTGGTCCAAATTATTCCACAGCTCTCCCCTACTGTGTCCCTTATAACCCGCCGTACAGTCTCGTGAGGTTAAGCCCCACAATTTTTAACCTAAAAATGCGCATCTTTGCGTAAGTGTTTCCTAATATGACCCAGCGACAGCTTATATCCGAACAGCCAATGCTTGTCAACCTAGGCATTTGCCGTTACCTCGCTATTAGAAGCACATAAGATAAAACCAGCGAAGACGTGACAAGGTTTGAAAGTCTTGTACTGCTCAGAGCTGTAGAGCTGTACAGTGAAGGTGCTTAGCCGCTGGTGTTTTTACTGGAATCAACCCTGCGGTCAAGACACGTGCGCTCACTGCCATTGCCTCCTTGAATGCAGTGACTATCGCGCTCAAAACAAGAAAAAAAAACACAAAGATAATGCGACATTAGTACTCTGAGCAGAAGAACTCATGCTTTTTAAGGTATGTTGCTTAGGCAGTACCCGTATTTGGGCTAGCTTCAAGCACGTGCTCGTAAGGTGCGTGTTACTTGCGCCTTGGTTACCGACAAGGCTGCTCTTTCTCCCAATTTTCTCTCAACAACGATAGCTGTTATAGTCTCTATATGGGCTAGCTATGGTTATGGCTGGCTTGTAGGCCTGGCTATAAATACTGCAGTAGCATTTGTCCCTAAACAAAGTTAGCCACAGGCTGGAAAGCGCCCCACCGATATTATGGACGTCATCACGGATCGCTTGAGGTTGCAGTCCGAAGAGCGCCATTGCTGTGACGCCATTGTCATCGGCCTCATCGGTGTCGTCTCAATATATTTAGCACAAATGCTTTCTTTTCTTTGTTCTTTCCCTCTAAATGTCGCACAAAAATTGTATGTGAAGCAACAGGACGTATTGATTTGCAGTATCGACCCCAATTTTGTGGCATTCACTTCCGTATGTCCTTTGCATGGAAAGGACATACGGAAAGGAAAGGACATACGGAAAGGTTTACGGTCGCGCCTGCAGGCGCGACCGTAAACATGCTTCACGTCATGATCAGCTTAATGTCGCGAAGTACGCACAGCTTATACTATCATCACGTTTAATGTGTGAAATCTGTACGACAGAAAGACAGAAAGCTCTTATCCTTCCCCAGTAAAGGGTAGCATACCAGTAACTCTTCCGGTTATGATCTCTGCCTTTCCCACCCCATCTCTGTCTCTCTCGCTGGGCGGCCACCTAAATAATTGTTCTGTTTACTGCGCTATACTGCTCACAGAAACGGACATGTGTGTTCGAACGGACGTGTGAAGAGTACATCGCAGTAAACAGAACGGTGTCATGCGAGTTGAAATCTTATGGACCTAAAGAATTTTATATGCGTCTGCATGCGCTCCGCGGCCTCGAGAGCTTATCGCGAATCAGCTTTGAACTTTCATGGTCGACCCCCTCGATTTGCACCATTTATTAGTACCTTGGTACAGCGTAGGTACGCGCAACGAGTGTACTGTCAGTCTTGGTTTAAGAGTATTAGCCTTCACGAGGCTCTTTAGTTAACCATCTGCGACTGTGTGTTTGTGCAGGATTTGTGCATGTGTTCTATGCATGTATGTGTAATTTCATGTATCACCCATATCCCCTTCAGTAGTAAGCCTATGGCAAGGCTAAGATGATGATGCTGGCATGGCGCTCTTTGGCCATACCTGGCCCTTGCGCCGTAAAACACCAAACATCATCATCAAGAAGAATAAGATTATGATGATGATGATGACGTATAGGTATGGCCAAAGGCTAAGATCTCCAGCATATATATATAGTATTTGTCCTACAACGAAATTATAGTGGACAATGTTCATGAGTGCCTGTTTGGAAACAAAATTGACTGTGTTGGATGGATAGCCGTCAACAGTGTCCCCTTATTAGTCCTTTTACCCTTTCCCGGTTTTTGTGGCACCCTGAGCTGAGAATCACTATGCTGGGACCACACTCACCCACATCCGTCTGTTGACTGAGTAGAAATTAGTTATTCACAAATTTTTTTTAGGTTTTTCTGGAACATTTCTCCAGTTTTCTCACTCCTTACAGACAAACATGAATTTTTATAGAAAGCATGCACAGAAGTTAAAGGTGCGTCGATCTTCCAGTGTAATGTCACAGGTCTCAGGACCCGCATAGCAGACTTTCGCCAATTCGTTTTTACAGATCGTTTCCCCATACTGGTCGTTTGCGAACCAAATACGTCGACTCCACTCAGCGTGTCTGGTTACAAACCTTTCGTCTGGTCCACATGCGAAGCGTGCAGCAAAGTTATCATCTACATCCGCACGGATTTTACGTATGTCGCTCACGTGGTAGAGCCTCATGACGACAACCAATATCTGTGCCTGCATGCCAAAAAGAAGACTGTGTCATTTGCACTTATTGGAGCCTACATATACCCAGATCGTCACTTCGATGGCAAAATTCTCAAGAAAATATTGCTAATGACCAATGGCCCCTGGGTTATCACAGGTGACTTTAACGCGCATCACCAGGTATGGGGGATCACTAAAATTGATTCCAGAGCCAGGACTCTTTCCTCCTTTGCTGCCGGCCATGATATGTGCTGTGTGAATGATGGCAGCCGTACATTTCTGCGAGGCACAACCTTTAGTAGCTGCTTAGACTTGACTTTGGTGTCACGGCGATTCGCCTCGAGCGTCCAATGTTTTACGGACATAGACACACATGGAAGCGACCATATTCCAACATACATAAAGATTAGTGGAGTTGAGCAATGCTCCTCTACTGTCTTGCGTACAGTTGAGTGGTCAAGGTTTAAGGAGCATATGGATGACGCATGTCGGGAAGGCCTTTCACACAATATGGAAGATGCAATCGCGGAAGCAATGAAAGCATTCATGTGCTCGCTAACAAGGTCAGCAAGGCGAACACACTTCGACACAGAACTGGAGAGGCTGCGTGCGGCACGCCGACAGGCGGAAAGAAGGTGTCGGTGTACGAAGTCCGTTCTAGATCTGAAGGCTTCCCGACGCATGCAAAGGAAAGTCCAGCGTCGTATGGATAAATTGGAAGACAAGCGATGGAAATCTTTCTGTCAGATGCTTGATCCCCGAACATCACTCTCGCTCATATGGAGAACGGTTAGGGGTCTTCGTTCATGTCCGCATCAAAGGAAGCCCTTTGCTGCTATGGCCCTCTACCAACGCCGCTCGCAGTTTGAAGTGGCTGAAGAGTGTGCGGTTGCTGGGTCCGTGATCATCCCTAACGACGCGGCACTGAATGACGCGCCTGAGGCACGTGTACCAGAAATGAACGTTGCATTTTCGCTTGAAGAGCTCGACGCTGCGTTGGCGACCTGCAGGCATTCTTCGTCACCAGGACCAGAGGGCATCACGTACGCTGCCCTATACCACCTTGGACATGACGCACGTAGTGAGCTGCTCAACTACTACAATGAGTCTTGGCGAAACAGTGTCGTTCCTAAACAATGGAAATTGAGTCGCTTGATCCCTATTCTGAAACCTGGAATGTCTCCGCTTGATTTATCATCATATCGTCCGATTTCGCTTTCGAGCTGCGTCAGCAAAGTAATGGAAAGAAGAATTCTTGCTCGCTTGGACTTCGAGTGATTCAATATCTATCCAGACGCCATAGCTGGCTTTCGTCGAGGTCGCTGATCCATCGACAATGTTATTGACCTCGTTACTTGGGTCCAAGAACAGAAAATCCTCTAGTGCCTACCAGTTGCACATTTTCTGGATGTCAAAGGAGCATACGACAACATCGCCCATGAGGCCATAGTGAACTGACTTGAGGCTGTGGGAGTTGGTGGCCAGATGTATCAATGGATTCGGGCTATTTCACTGAGAGGTGCTTTTTCTTACAGACCGAAGACGGCCCAACTTCACAACATTACGTCTGCCGTGGTGTGCCGCAGGGTGGAATGTTCAGCCCAATATTTCTCAACCTTGTCTTGGTAGGACTTGTGGAGTATTTACCGCGGGCAGTACATGTCTCCATATACGCCGACGAAATTTTCATCTGGGCCTCTGCAGTGACTCACTCTCAGGTGCGGGCCAGGCTGACGCCGTCATGGCGTCAACCATGACGGCGTCTTATCTACGAGAAGAAGGCCTCAGTGTGTCTACAGAAAAGTGCTCATTGGTTGGCTTTAAGTGCAAACAAATGTCATTGTATCCCGTTTCGATCTACGGTCAAGCTGTGTCCTATGTTAAGACGCATCGCTTTCTGGTTGTCATCGACCACAACCTCTCGTGGACCCCTAACTGCGCCTATCTGAAGAAGTTATTTGCTATTACTCAGGTCTTCAAATTTCTCTGCGAGAAAACTTGGGAACACCAGTCCATTCTATGCTGCAGCTGCACAGGGTACTTTTCCCGCTGTTCCTATGCTGCAGCTGTACAAGGTACAGCCTGCCGGTTTTCTCAAATACATGCAAGACGAACATTCGCGCTCTGGAGAGTATACAAGGCCAAGCCCTACGCACGTGTGTAGGGCTGCCTCGGTGCACCTCAACAACAGTAACAATAGCCATCGTGAGAGACCATACGATCCAGACACACGTAGTTGTCGGCTCCCTCAGAGCGCACATTCGTCCCCTATCAAGAATCCCCGACCATCACGTAGCTTCCCTACCAGCCGAGAGACCTGAAGCAACCTTTTCAAAAGTGATTAGCGCCCATCAAGACTGCATACCGTCATCGTATACACTGGCGGCGACGCCTGCATCTCCCCTGTGGTGCCTGCGACAGCCTCAAGTGAATTTTACTATTCCCGGAATACCAAGAAGGCCAGTCATCCGTCACCAGCTCTGAAGCAACTGACGCTCCTATTACTCTACCAGACATATCGTGACTGCATACATATATATACCGACGGTTCGCCCTCACCTACTAGCTCAACTGCCGCATTCGTCGTTCCAGCCAATTAGATTGCAGCTAAATTCAAATTGTCACATAGGACTACATCTACGTCGGCAGAACTTGCAGCCCTCTATGCACCTGTGACCTACGTCACCGAAGAGCCGGCAAAGAAATGGGTCATATTTTATGACTCTAAGGCAGCTCTTCACAGTATCAAGTCTGCCTTACATCACAGAACTTACGAGCAGATGATATCCGACATCAGGGAAGTACACCACCATGCTCTGGAAACCGGGCACAACATAATCTTTCAGTGGATTCCTACTCACTGTGGCATCGTCGGCAACGACATTGCTGACAGAGCTGCCCGATCTGCCCGTGAAGATATCCAGACGCGTACAATACATTTGGCGAGGACGGACACTGCCAGGGAACTTCGTCTGCTTGCACGCAAAAAGTCACAAGCTTTCTGGAGCAAGTGCGTTCAATTGCCGATTGTATAAGTTGGACCCCGTGCTACAGCTACAACTGCCATCTAGTCTTTCCCGCGGCGAAACAACCTTGCTGTGCCGCTTATGGCTAGGAGTGGCGTTCACGAACGCTTACTCATATCATATGGTAATGGCCGAGATCCCGATGTGCGACTCCTGTAGGAGCGAGGAAAGAAGCATCGAGCACCTATTGTGTACCTGTCCTCGCTACGACATACAACGCCGCTCTCTCGGGGCAACTTTAAACCAACTGGACTCGAGACCGTTCTCTGAGTCAAAGATACTCGGACCGTGGCTACACCCTTCACTGGCACAAAAAGCGATTCGAGCAATAGTACACTACTTGAAGTGCATCGGTTTAAGAGACCGCTTATAGTGTCCCTGTACATCGTCTCATGCTTACTCAGTACTCACTCTCTCTCTCTCTTTCCTAGTCCTCCTTTCCCTTATTCCTAATGTAGGGTAGCAAACCGGACGCTCGTCTGGTTGACCTCCCTGCCTTTCCTCTCCTTGCTTTCTCTCTCTCGCTCTCTCGTAGAAGACATGCCTGCGTCCAAGGCAACAAGCGGGAAAGCTCATTTTAGAGATATTTGATTTGGAGCCCAAAAAGAAAACCCAACACGCTGTCGGATGATCTTCGAGACTCGGAAAGAGCACCAGCTGGAGATCACCATATCTGTTGTCAGTACAAAGTGAACTTGGTTCGTGTAGTATTTTGCCGGAGCTTACTTGACAAAAGCGAGAAAAACGCAGGATGTTACAGTGACACGAAGCTTTTGCAATGACCAGAATTTAGTTTGATCGTTGAATCCGTCTAAAGAACTCTGCTGTGAACGCATGTCGTGATCGCCCGGTGCAAACGAAAAGCGGGCGCTTTGACAAGTCAGAAACATGGAATATAACTTCAAGGCCCGAAACCTCGATTTAGTACGGTTTCCAGTAACTCATTTGGTGCTATCAAAGTAAGAAAAAAAAAGAACAGTGGGGAGTAGAACGGACACGAGCTTCTCGTTGTGCTCGTCGCAATGTCAGCAGCTTGATTACTCTCGCCTAAATAAAAAGTATAATTCGGGATAAAATAAGGGAAGTGGAGAGCGATGCGAGTCTTTCTATGCAATTATGTTTTGCTACAAAGTACAACGGCAGTCAACAAGGAAGAGCAGCTGCGTCCCGAGAGGCTCCAAGCGGCTGTTTTTTCCAGTCTCCGTGCTCACAACCTTGGCTGTGGTGCACCAGCTGTCGCTTCCCGGCATCAAAAACACTAAAAAAGGTGTTGTGACAACGTTACAAATAATGAAGCTGCTCAAGTCTCCGTCTTGATATTTTGCTTTCGCTGATAGGGCACACAATGAGACGCTAACACCTTAAACATGGCGCCAGCTGTACTCCTCTGTCGAACAAAAAGATAGAACTAGAGTACACCTAATTTGTACGGTAAGCATATGTTTCTTATTCCAAGAGGTTGAGACCTCTGCTTTAGACGTTTTCGTTACATATAGGATGTCCCAGCTGACGTTAGCCAGACTGTTTAACGAAACAAAATTACAAACACAGTCCAAGATATGATTTTAGTACCTACAGGGTTGGGTCGTCGGAGGCATGATAATCCAACACCATAGGCCTTAAATTTATACCTTGCAGTGTGTTTTTTTTTATATTTATTTTATTTAAACAGCTTGGGTAGCGTTAGCTGGGACAGGCGGTATAAAGCACAGCAAAAAAAATGAGTAAATTAGTATTAAGTATTTTGCATATGTAATAAAGCATCACTGCAAACCCGAGGAAGTAGTGTTCTAACTACATGTATACATGGGGCTATTGGCTCTCACTTAGTAATTCACGCATCAAAAAGAGAGAGAAAAAGCTCCTTATTGAAACGCATGGAATGCATCTAAGATAACAGAATACCTCGTGCTCCCTAACCAGCTAACACGAACGCAGGCTCCATGTTTCTTTTGTTGTTTTCTTTTCCCAATGCCTCTCGGTGTGTAACACTTAAGCTAATCATGTTTGTACAAGTATTGTTGTCAACAAATCAGTAAAAAATATAAGTCTATTTTCCACATTTCGAGAGACTGGTGGCTCAATTCTCAAATTACCAACCTGTTTCACCGTGTACTATCGCGCTCAGTATGAGCTACAACGCGAAAGCGCGTGGAAAGCGGTCGCGTGCTGTACCTTTTGAGCGCAATAGTACTGCTAGCTGATAACACCCCTTATCACATCAGATCGCTTTTGCTATCGCTTTAAGCACACTGCTTTTGGGCTGGAAGAGTGTAGCTTAACTCGTAAGGTCGTTCATCCTTTCGTTATAGTTTTTTTTTTAATTATGGAAAAATGCTAACATCGCAAGTAGAGAATGAGCTCCACTGACGGGATTTGATTTTCTGACCTAAAACTAATTTTAGGACAGTTTTGCGGGCCTTGTATCACGCCTCCAAATCCAGGAAGACTTGTCGCCACAGACCTCATCCTCCCGTTTAAAACGTATCTCTTTTGGCAGATTCGACTGGTCGCTTTCGAGCTCTCGAAACACATTCGCCAGGTTCATTCACACCACCACGCTCCAGCTCAGGCGCTCAGAGGCACTCTCACCTTCGAGCTGGGAGCGCGACCGAGGTCCGGTAGAGCCTCGATCACGTGGTTATTCCGATTGCTCTGGGAGCAGCTGAGCGTACGGCTGGAGGAGGCTTTCTCTGGTTCCTCTCTCGAGAGGGCTTCGCGTTGCTGATAACCGAGTTGGAGCGTTCTAGGAACCTGCTGAATGTACCATTAGAGTACCCAAAGAAACTCCTGAAGCTTACTTCCATGGTCGTCCACCAAGCAAAACAAAAAGAAAGAAAGAAAGAAAGAAAGAAAGATAGAAAGAAAGAAAGAAAGAACCTTTAAGAACCTTCATGTTGTAAAAAAACAACAACCGATTCCTCCAAGCAGAAAGCTGCTCTGCAGTCTGCGATATCCGTGCAGGCCAGGCCAGTTTATAATTCGTTGGGATTGCTGAAGTCGGTAGTCAAGCCGGTCCTCTGTCGTCGAAAGAAAGAAAGTATGAAAGAAAGAAGTGGCAGTTAGTGTCCTCTGCTGATGTCGCATAAGCTTCGTACCAAAAAAAAAAAAGTGAAAAAGAATCCCTATATTGCCAATGCGCGAGGAACATCACCGAATGAAAGTGGGTTCGAACGAGACTCGTACAACCAGTTATGTATTAAGAAATTTTCTAAAGAGGAGTATGATCAGACGCAGAAGAAATAGCAGTGCCACGGAAAGTGGTACGATCGAAACAGCTGAACTGAACGAATACTATTTCAGTAATATGCGCCCAGAACTGAAAGGAGGCCATCCAAAGGTCTCCCGTCATGCATATACAGAGCCGAAAAATATCTCACGCAAGACGATGACGCAGTCCTGAGGCTGTTATCGTTGCATGTATTAAACAAATGTTAATTCTCAAAATGCAGCCTCTTTTTGCTTACGTGCAAGATTTGCAGCTACTTTCGGAACAGCTGCGTAATTTAAAGTACTGCTGTAGTAACTATACGTAAGCAAATAAATCAAGCTTCGCTTGAACGTCTTCTAACAATACTTCCGCGTTAATTGTTCAGTCTTGGCAAAGTAACAACAATCATAATAATAAATCGGTGAAACGAAACAGTCAGTTACTGCGAAGGTAGATAAAAAATATCCCAGTTTCGCCATAAGGGCGAAGCAGTGAGTGCAATGGCAACATGTCAGAATATTACACGAAGTGCAAGACTCGCAGCTGTATTGGCAGTATGAATTGCAGTAAACGTAAGCTAAGTAAAAACGAGCTGTTATGCTAGGGTCCTCTGTTGGAATCCTGTCAGCAAACAATTATGTTTGTGTTTATTAATTAAAGCCAGCGTCTATCTTAGCGACCCGACCGGTACTTTTCCGTATCAGGTATGTTTCAGACCTCTTTCCGGGGGCCCATCCTTTAGGTGGTGCACAGTCACGCCAATAACATCATTTTGACGTTTGAGCTCAGTTATTGTTTAATGTTTAGGTCTGAGAACGTTTAGGATAAAAGGCATGCGCTGTCGGTGTTTTCTTCATGGAATTTGTTTGCGGGCTGCCATTCTTAAAATTCTGAGGAATAATTTTGTCAAGGTTGTAAGACCTGGTATGAGAAAGCTTAGTGATAGAATGGTATGGCAATATAACCCGCATATACCACTTGTCATATAGCAGGGCGTGACGTTATGTGGTACTAGAAGAGAAACTTGGGCGAGTTGGTGGGAATTCGTGTTTAGGAAAATAACAGCGCTGGGTAGACAAGGACACAAAGAAGAACACGACACTGGCGCTGTGTCGTGTTCTTCATTGTGTCCTTGTCTACCCAGGGCTGTTATTTTCCTAAACGTGACGTATAGGATACATATACTTTAATATATGGAACCTCATGGTGACGCCAATAACGACGGCGACGACAGCGGCAAAAATGCGCTAGGATTGATTGCTAACGCAATAAAATGTGCCAAGACACTGCAAAAAAACTTCCCGGAGCAGTCACAGAGAGAGTCAATATAGATACAGTTCTCAGAAAAAAAATTATATAATTTAATATTATCAATTTATTATATAGTCTGCAAACAAACGTTCGATATCCTAAACACCAAGAATGCAGGGAGTTACTGTGGTTTCTATGCACTAACCGCACTAACCCCAGGTGGTCAAAATTAATCTGGAGCCCTCCACTTCGGCGTGCGTCATAATCAGAACTGGTTTTGGCACGTAAAACCCCAGAAAGAAGAAGAAGAACACTATATATAGTGAAAGCTCGTTAATTCGACCCCCGCTAATTAGGAAAGTCATGTAATTCGACTTGCGCGCGTGGTAAAATTATATGCAGGAGTCTATATGGAGCGGAACTTTCCTTAATTCAGCAAATATTTAGCGAGCATTGGTTAATTCGACCTACCGTCGCAGCCTGCGAGCTCTCCCAGTCAATGCGAAGAGAGCAAAAAAGAAAGAAAAAACACTGCTAAAAGCAACGCTACTGCACAGCTTAAAAAAAAAAGAAATGCCGCTTAGGCCAACCGCATGGTGATCGCATCATCCGAAACGGGCAGATGTATAGGCTAGGTGTCATTGCAAATTGCCTCCTGCATAGCGGGTTTGTGCAACCAAACTGTTGCGCAGAGGAACTGCCAATCGAAACAGCTGATGCAACCGCAACCACGGAAGATGACATCTGTTTCGATCACGTCTTGCCTCCTGCCGTGCTAGTCGCCGATTACATATCCATCGATGATGGTGTCGCCGTTACTGGGCAGCTGACCGAGGAAGAAATCATTCAGGACGTGATAGGCGCCGACAACGACGATTCGTCGGAAGGGGACGATTGGGACCAACTGCCCCAACCACCGAAACGAACGGTAAAAGAAGCCGCAGAAGCCTTGTCCGTGATGGAGGACTTTTGTGATCAAATTCCGCATGGTGCATGTGCCAGGGAGCACCTGACAGCTATTAGAACTATTGTCGCCGCTCAAATTGCACCTAAAAATGCAGACGAAGATTACAAACGTTTTTGGCAAATAAAGGTACATCGTGCTGGGGAAAATTTAGCGTTCTTGTTGTTCATTCGATATTTTGACAATCGGATAATTCGACAATTTTTCGCGATCCCACCAATGTCGAATTAACGAACTTTTACTGTACTAAAGGCACGATTTCATTCGCCGCATTACTTCCCTGGTTTTCCCGCTCAATTTAATCCAAGCGCCACCGAAAATAATCCAGGCGCCAGCCAGTTTAATCTGAGCGCCAGCATTTTTAATCCAAGGGCCAGCAATTTAATCCAGGCGCCACCACATTTAATCCCAGCGCCATCCGAATTAATCCGCGTGCCAACTGATTTAATCCTTGCGCCAGCTATTTTAATCCAAGTGCCACTCATTTTAATCCCGGTGCCAGTCAGTTTACTCCTCTTGGCAATTGATTGAGGAACGAATAATTCTTGCAAGAGAAATCGTACCAGGCATCACGAATGTCGTCTATTTATTGACGTCATCACTGTATTGGTGTCAGCACTAATCTAGCACAGATTCCACGCATCAGTTTCGTCATGGCTGCTTCGATCACCTAAGTGTACTTTGTATATCACTCATTTCCTTCCTTTTCGAGTCGCGTTTCCGAGTGACAAGAGTGACTCACATAAGTGAGTCACCATCGCGACACACATTGCGCTACTCGCGTTGTATCATGACATGCGATTTCCTTCTCTATCGTCACGCATATTGATCGAAATGGATTGCAAGGGTAAAAAGTTGCTCACCATTACTCAGCCACTTATCACTAAGCGACGCATGAGAACTCACTAGCGAGTACTTTAGCACGCACTCCTATACTCCCGACATGCATATCAAACGAAATGGTTCTGAGACGATTACCGCCTGTTGTTGAGTTACATGATTAAGTGACTAGTGACTCACTCGACGTCACCACCGTCGCTCCTAAGCTTCGCTCTGCTAACCTGCCGACATCCATATCAAACGAAATGGTTTTCAAAGGGCAACATCCTGCTCACTATCACCCTGTCAAGTGTCATGATCACTAGTGACTCACGTAACGTCATCACTGTTTTTACCCAACCTTGAACTCTCCTAACCTGCCGACATGCATATCAAACGAAATGGTTTTCAAAGGGTAACAACCTGCTCACTATTACCCTATCAAGTGTCATGATCACTAGTGACTCACGTGACGTCATCAGTGTTTTTACCCAACCATGAACTCTACTAACCTGCCGACATGCACATCAAACGAAATGGTTTTCAAAGGGTAACAAACTGATCACTATCACCCTGTCAAGTGTGGTGATCACTAGTGACTCACGTGACGTCATCACTGTTTTTACCCAACCTTGAACTCTACTAACCTGCCGACATGATATCAAACGAAATGATTTTCAAAGGGTAACACAACCTGCTCACTATCAACCTGTCAAGTGTGGTGATCACTAGTGACTCCCGTGACGTCATCACGGTTTTTACCCAACCTTGAACTCTACTAACCTGCCGACATGCATATCAAACGAAATGGTTTTCAAAGGGTAACAACCTGCTCACTATCACCCAGTGAAATGTCGTGATAACTAGTGGCTCACGTGACGTCACCACGGTTTTTACCCAACCATAAACTCTCCTAACCTACCGATATGCATATCAAATGAAATGGTTTTCGAAGGATAACAACTTCCTCAATATCACCCAGTGAAATGTCGTGATCACGAGTGACTCACGTGACGTCATCACGGTTTTTACCCAACCTTGAACTCTACTAACCTGCCGACATGCATATCAAACGAAATGGTTTTCAAAGGGTAACAACCTGCTCACTATCACCCAGTGAAATGTCGTGATAACTAGTGGCTCACGTGACGTCACCACGGTTTTTACCCAACCATAAACTCTCCTAACCTACCGATATGCATATCAAATGAAATGGTTTTCGAAGGATAACAACTTCCTCAATATCACCCAGTGAAATGTCGTGATCACGAGTGACTCACGTGGCGTCAGCACGGTGTTTGCCTAGCCGTGAACTCTTATAGCCTGCCGACATGCCTATCAAATGAAATGGTTTTTAAAGGTTAAGAAACTGCTCACTATCACTCAGTCAAATGACGTG
>NC_051157.2:74068892-74098113 GCF_013339745.2 Dermacentor silvarum
AGCAAAACAAAAGAAAGAAAGACAAGGAGGAGAAAGAAAGAAAGAACCTGCATGTTGTAAAAAAATGTCACAGTTTCGCCCTAAGGGCGAAGCAATGAATGCGATAGCAACACAGCAATGTCATACGAAGTAAGGTGAGCGGCTTTGGTAGCAACAACACGCAGAACTGTTGTCGACGCCATCGGCGTTTTGCCCGCGTTAGCTCAAAATGCGTGCGGCGTTGGTGACTGTTGCTGGAGCCTCTGATATATATAAATAGGCACTTGGTGCCGCAGCTAAACGTCGCCTCCCTTCCCTCCCCCTCCCCCATGGCCTCTCGCGCGTCTGAAGAAGGCGCGTTTGCTCTACATATATGGTGATTGTAAAGGAGAAAAGAGACGCCTACTTCTGCAGCCCTTAAGCGAGCACGGCGCAGAACGCGCGTTTGTTCTCCGCCGCGCGTTCACTCCCCGTGAAAGACGCGCCCCTCGCGCCCTTTCACTCGCACATACAGCGTTCGGCGCGCGCTGAGCCGTGCTCCCTCAAGGGCTGCAGAAGATAGCGCCAACCTTTCCCTTTCCCTCAAGAACCACTTATCTATCGGCGACGATTGACGTCATACGGAACCTCACGGCGACGGCGACGGCGACGCCGACGGCATAAATCTGCTTTTGAGTGTCCATATAATTGCTATCGCAATAAAAAACAACAACCGACTCCTCCAAGCAGAAAGCTGCTCTTCAGTCTACGATATACGTGCAGGCGAGGCCAGTTTATAATTCGTTGGGATTGCTGAAGTCGGTAGTCAAGCCGGTCCTCTGTCGTAGAAAGAAAGAAGTGGCAGTTAGTGTCCTCTGCTGATGTCGCATAAGCTTCGTACCAAAAAAAAAAAAAGTTGTCGCAGTTTCACCTGAAAGGCGAAGCATCAATTGCGATAGCAAATTTGTAGAGAGCTATATGGATTAATGATATTAGCTTTATCAGCTGTATAAACTTGGACATGCAGCAGCACCGGCAACACGCAGAACTGTTGTCGACGCCGTCGGCGTTTTGCCCGCGTTCGCTCAAAATGCGTGCGGCGTTGGTGACTGTTGCCGGAGCCTCTGATGTACTTGGTGCCGCAGCTAAACGTCGCCTCCCTTCCCTCCCCCCCCCCTCCCCACGGCCTCTCGCGCATCGGAAGAAGGCGCGTTTGCTCTACATATATGGTGATTGTAAAGGAGGAAAGAGACGCCTACTTCTGCAGCCCTTAAGGGAGCACGGCGCAGAACGCGCGTTTGTTCTCAGCCGTGGGTTCACTCCCCGTGAGAGCGCGCGCCCCTCGCGCCCTTTCACTCGCACATACAGCGTTCGGTGCGCGGCGACGATTTCATCTCCATTGACGTCATACAGAACCTCACGGCGACGGCGACGGCGACGGCAGAAATCTGCTTTTGAGTGTCCATATAATTGCTATCGCAATAAAAGTGAAAAAGAATCCCTATATCGCCAATGCGCGAGGAACCTCACCGAATGAAAGTGGGTTCGAACGCGACTCGTACAACCAGTTATGTAGTAAGAAATGTTCTAAAGAGGAGTATGATCGGACGCAGAAGAAATAGCAGTGCCACGGAAAGTGGCACGATCGAAACAGCTGAGCTGAACGAATACTATTTCAGTAATATGCACCCAGAACTGAAAGGAGGCCATTCAAATGTCTCCCGTCATGCATATACAGAGCCAAAAAATATATCACGCAAGACGATGACGCAGTCCTGAGGCTGTTATCGTTGCATGTAATAAACAAATTTTAATTCTCAAAATGCAGCCTCTTTTTGCCTTACGTGCAAGATTTGCAGCTACTTTCGGAACAGCTGCGTAATTTAAAGTACTGCTGTAGTAACTATGCGTATGCAAATAAATCAACCTTCGCTTGAACGTCTTCTAACAATACTTCCGCGTTAATTGTTCAGTCTTGGCAAAGTAACAACAATCATAATAATAAATCAGTGAAACGAAACAGTCAGTTACTGCGAAGGTAGATAAAAAAAGTTGTCGCAGTTTCACCTGAAAGGTGAAGCATCATTTGCGATAGCAAATTTGTAGAGAGCTATACAGAGTAATGATGTTAGCTTTATCAGCTGTATAAACTTGGACATGCAGCAGCACCGGCAACGCGCAGAACTGTTGTCGACGCCGTCGGCGTTTTGCCCGCGTTCGCTCAAAATGCGTGCGGCGTTGGTGACTGTTGCCGGAGCCTCTGATAAAATTGGCACTTGGTGCCGCAGCTAAACGTCGCCTCCCTTCCCTCCCCCTTCCCCCCCTCCCCCACGGCCTCTCGCGCATCGGAAGAAGGCGCGTTTGCTCTACATATATGGTGATTGTAAAGGAGGAAAGAGACGCCTACTTTTGCAGCCCTTAAGGAAGCACGGCACAGAACGCGCGTTTGTTCTCCGCCGTGCGTTCACTCCCCGTGAAAGAGCGCGTCCCTCGCGCCCTTTCACTCGCACATACAGCGTTCGGCGGCGCGCGGTCACGATTTCATCTCCATTGACGTCATACGGAACCTCACGGCGACGGCGACGGCGACGGCGACGCCAACGGCAGAAGTCTGCTTTTGAGTGTCCATATAATTGCTATCGCAATAAAAATATCCCAGTTTCGCCATAAGGGAGAAGCAATGAGTCCGATGGCAACATATCAGAATATTACACGAAGTGCAAGACTCGCAGCTGTATTGGCAGTATGAATTGCAGTAAACGTAAGCTAAGTAAAAACGAGCTGTTATGCTAGGGTCCTCTGTTGGAATACTGTCAGCAGACAATTTTATTTATGCTTATTAATTAAAGCCAGCGTCTTTCTTAGCGACCTGACCAGTACTTTTCCATATCAGGTATGTTTCAGACCTCTTTCCTGGGGCCGATCCTTTAGTTGGTGCACAGCGACGCCAATAACATCATTTTGACGTTTGAGCTCAGTTATTGTTTAATGTTTAAGTCTGAGAACGTTTAGGATAAAAGACATGTGCTGTCGGTGTTTTCTTCATAGAATTTGTTTGCGGGCTGCCATTCTTAAAATTCTGAGGAATAATTTTGTCAAGGTTGTAAGACCTGGTATGAGAAAGCTTAGTGATAGAATGGTATGGCAATATAACCCGCATATAGCACTTGTCATATATCAGGGCGTGACGTATAGTACTAGAAGAGAAACTTGGGCGAGTTGGTGGGAATTCGTGTTTAGGAAAATAACAGCGCTGGGCAGACAAGAACACAAAGAAGAACACGACACTGGCGCTGTGTCGTGTTCTTCATTGTGTCCTTGTCTACCCAGGGCTGTTATTTTCCTAAACTTGACGTATAGGATACATATACTGTAACATATGGAACCTCATGGTGAGGCCAATAACGACGGCGACGACGACGGCAAAAATGCGCTTGGATTGATTGCTAACGCAATAAAATGTGCTAAGACACTGCAAAAAAACGCTGTCACAGAGAGAGTCAATATAAATACAGTTTTAACAAAAAAACATATAATTTAATATTATCAATTTATTATATGGTCTGCAAACAAACGTTCGATATTCTAAATGCCAAGAATGCAGGGAGTTATGTGGTTTCTATGCGCTAACCACACTATATATATATATATATATATATATATATATATATATATATATATATATATATATATATTTGCTACTAGTATTGTATAACATGATGTGTTTATTTCTGTTCTGTTGAGTTCAGTTATATTTGTTTTAGTGCCATTCTGTTATATTTCGTTTCACTTTTACAATTTGTCGCTAATACTGTATAATGCTGCATGTTTCATTCTGTTCTTTTCTTTATGTTACCCACTCCCCTCTAGAAAGCCTCGGCGATTGAGGGTATCGAAAATAAATAAATAAATAAATACACACACCCGCCGCTGTGGCTCAGTTAGCTAAGGCGTCGCGCTGCTGACCCCGAGGTCGCGGAACCGAATCCCGGCCGCGGCGACCGCATTTCGATGGAGGCTAAATGCAAAAACGCCCGTGTGCTTGCGTTGTAGTGCGCGTTAAAGAACCCCAGGAGGTCAAAATTAATCCGGAGCCCTCCACTACGGCTTGCCTTATAATCAGAACTGGTTTTGGCACGTAAAACCCCAGAAAGAAGAAGAAGAACACTATATATAGTGAAAGCTCGTTAATTCGACCCCCGCTAATTAGGAAAGTCGGGTAATTCGACTTGCGCGCGTGGTACAATTATATGCAGGAGTCTATATGGAGCGGAACTTTCCTTAATTCGACAAATATTTAGCGCGCATTGGTTAATTCGACCTAGCGTCGCAGCCTGCGAGCTCTCCCAGTCGATGCGAAGAGAGCAAAAAAAAAACAAAAAAAAACACTGCTAAGAGCAACGCTACTGCACAGCTTAAAAAAAAAAAAAAGAAATGCCGCTTAGGCCAACCGCATGGTGATCGGCATCATCCGAAACGGGCAGATGTATAGGCTAGGTGTCATCGCAAATTGCCTCCTGCATAGCAGGTTTGTGCAACCAAACTGTTGCGCAGAGGAACTGCCAATCGAAACAGCTGATGCAACCGCAACCACGGAAGATGACATCTGTTTCGATCACTTCTTGCCTCCTGCCGTGCTACTCGCCGATTACATATCCATCGATGATGGTGTCGCCGTTACTGGGAAGCTGACCGAGGAAGAAATCATTCAGGACGTGATAGGCGCCGACAACGACAATTCGTCGGAAGGGGACGACTGGGACTAACTGCCCCAACCACCGAAACGAACGGTAAAAGAAGCCGCAGAAGCCTTGTCCGTGTTGGAGGCCTCTTGTGAGCAAATTCCGCATAGTGCGTGTGCCACGGAGCATCTGGCAGCCATTAGAGCTATTGTCGCCGCTCAAATTCACCCGAAAATGCAGACGAAGATTACAAACGTTTTTGGCAAATAAAGGTACATCATGCTGGGGAAAATTTAGCGTTCTTGTTGTTCGTTCGATATTTTGACAATCGGATAATTCTACAATTTTTCGCGATCCCACCAGTGTCGAATTAACCAACTTTTACTGTACTAGTATTACCCAGTTATTCCTGTGTTTAGTGCGAAGTGTTGTATTTTCTTTTCTTTTTTGTTAATCAAATTGAATAGACTCATACCAAATGGTATAACAGTTTCTTATATCATCATCAGCCTATATTTATGTCCACTGCAGGACGAAGGCCTCTCTCCCTGCTATTTCCAATTACCCCTGTCTTGCGCTAGCTGATTCCAGCTTGCGCCAACGTGCGCAACACGTTGGCGCAAGCTCTGCTATGATTTAATTACCAAGCTTGCTTTAATCTGACAATTGTCGGTCCAGAGATACAACCATTCCCTTTCTCTTTTCAGTGAAAGAGCCTTGGCGATCAGCCTTTTGTTGTCAGGGGTCAGGTGATCATTTGCAAACACTGGGTTGTGGCAAGGGCGAAGCTTAGCCTTATGGGCATTGCTTAGAAATTCTTGCTTTTTATCGCGAGAATAGAAGCGTGCGATAATGTTTTCATTTGAGTCTGTCTTAGTGGGGACACGGTGAATGACGTCAATGTCTGAGTCGTTGTTAATGGTACAGTTGATTTTAGTAGCTACAGCCTTCACGATTGCAGCGCAGTCTTCGCCCTGAGAGCATGTAATTCCTTTGGGTTCGACATTGTTCGAGTATTGTTCTAGCTCGAACATACGGACCGTCAGTGATTCGTTCTATTTTTTCAGTGCCTTGTTAGCCGCAGCAAGACCAGCGTTCTCTGTTCGTAGTTGCTCACGAGTACATGGAGCCCGTTGACGCCTGACACAAGGCTTTCTACGTCCGCCTTCAGTTTTGGTACATCATGCACAGAAGCTTGTAATTTGAGTTTACACTTGTCAATAAGTTTCGTAGCTATTTTTTCTAGTCTACTTTCAGACCAGGCGTCGAGCTGCTCAACACGCTTCGCTAACTCGGCATTCGTGGCCATGATGGCAGGTAAAACACAACAAAGAGTTAAATGGTACAGTGCAGTTGCATAGAAAAAGAACAAAACCTCTCACAGCAGCAGCCACGGCGAGAGAAACGCCGAATTCGAATGCAATTCACGAAAGACACTAACCTGCGAAAGCGTCCAAAAATGTTTAGGCGAGAGCTGCTGCGTAGAGCCGTACCTGCTGCTGCAAAGTGATGTTGGACGAGACGCACCCCAGACTTTCGCCGCAATTCGAGCTGAAGATCTGCGCAAAAGATCAACGCAGTTGATCCACGATCCACGCAGGATAGCGGTCAATGGCTCTCGTGGAAAGGACACGAGGCAACTGGCTATGTCAGGCGGTACTCGCCGCGGCTAAGCTAGAATGGTCAGTAGTGAGGAACCACCGAAACTGTGGCGGAAGCCGTCAAACAGAAAGATTAGTTCCTGCGAAAGCGTCCAAAAATGTTTAGGCGAGCACTGCTGCGTAAGCCGTAACTGCTGCTGCTGCAAAGTGATGTGTGCATAATAAAAATCCTAAAAAGCTAGCTTTTAAAAGACGTGCAGGCTTATATCTGACCAGAAAAAAAATCAAATTCAATGATATATTTTTCAGAGTTGGTGCGCGCTAACGGCTCTATAGGCACCGTGCATTGCAGTTTGCGCGCGATCTATGCGCCACTACAAGTGAAGCTTTGGGACGGCCAGCGTCAAAACCAGCAAAGCTGGAGAGACGCTGTATACATTCGCCGTGATACTTTCGATCGCTTATCACGAAAGAAGACTGTCCGAGTTGTGAAAATATCAAAGTACGCATGCTCTGCATATGATAGCACGCGTTCGCAATCGATATGAGCAGCGGGAACAATTGTGAGCTTGATATCGTCAAAGCGCAGGGCATACCTCTCAAACGAGCGATGATATAAAGTAAGCCGTTGTCGTTCGGAATGGCGTATCATTTTCATCGCCTCTCTAGCAGCCGGCGTCGGCAATACTGGGGCGAAACATGAAATGTCGTAGCGCCATCTGAACAGTGAACGGTGCCCATACAGCCCCTTCATTATTTATGAAGGTCACTCAAGCATAAAATATAGTAAATCCAAAACAGTAATACCCCCTGAGCATTTCGATCGGGTATTAACTACTGGATTGAGTTAAAGCATTGACGGGGTATAATTGCAGCGACCCTGCCAGCGGGCCGCTTCCGCCTCAGTACGGCGTGCAAAGTCTTGTAACGTGCAAATGAAGGCCCTCGACGAAACAAATGATTAGACGAAATACAAGAGCCACTTCGTGGTATGTCTCTAAACGAATTACATCGTCATTCTAAATGCAATATGAAGATATCGATTCCTCTTTTGAGAGTTCAGCCTTTCTTATATAAAGTTTCTTTATTCGCCAACAGAAATCGCCATAAAAGTTCTTTAGCTTTCAGGCATCGCTCTAGAAGATAAATTGCAAGGCTTGTAATAAAGACTTTGAAAAGGCACGCTTGACATGAATGCCGATATAACTTGAACAGTTACATTTGTAAGATTCCACGATTTTCTTAGGCCCGTGTGCTGGCTGGTTCCTTGATTAATTAATAATCGCAGGGGCCAACGAACCAGTGGCAGTTTTAATTAATGTCCGAGCAACTTTTGGTAAATAGTGAGTTGTCACGCAATTGTTAGAAAGCTACGTTTTCCCTCCACGAAATAGTAAAGGCTGCAATTTGACGTCTGTGAACGTTTTTTGCTGGCACAAGTGCAGCACAACGACTTTTTTTTTTCAGACGGCGAGTTCTTTACCCAAGGCAAATAGTCAGGACTTTTTCGCATTTACCTGTCCTCTATTCCTCTTCTTTTTTTTAGGGTCATGCTTGCTTTTGCCCGCCTCCCCAGGGTTTATCGTGGCTTCTCTGTCGGCACCACACTGCGTAATCGGGGCCGATCCCGGAGGCTGTGTAATCAGCGGTCGCATAGGGCACGTCAGCCGCGGGCTTGGGGGTCTCCGGGGTCACTCGGTTGCGTTGCTGCTTGGGCGCATGAGTGGGTAGGTCGCATTAGTTGGTAAGGCAGAGCGCACAAAAAAAAATGAATAGAAATAACCGAATTGTGTAAGAGTGCGGCATTAGCAACTGTGTTGTGCAACCGAAGCGCATTATTAAAGCCCCGAAGAAGCGTCTTGCCGAGCCGACGCGTATTCGCTGTGCCGCAAAACGCTGTGCAGAACACGAAATATACTTGAGCGTTATACACCGAAGGCAAACGACATGAAACACATGCGATGGGAGAAAAATGTGAACAGTTCCTTGCGAGCAGTTAGAAATAAAATTCAATTGCACGGACCACGAGTCTTACTGCATAGCACATAATTTAAAACGACTTAGAAAAAATTTTTCCTTCAGCGAAGTTAATCGACAGCTAAGCAGGTGGTTTAAAAAATCTTAGTTTCGCCATAAGGGCGAAACAATGAATGCGATAGCAACATGTTAGAATATTACACGAAGTGTAGGTAGCGGTAGTGGTTGTAGTGGTGGGGCAGCAGGTTGGGTTAGCCTGGCATACATAACCGGCAGTTGTTCCACCTGAGCCTACTGTGATTTGACATCAGGGGTATGTGACCAGATGTCGATGAGCCCCATGTATCGCAGGAAAGCAATGAGCAGTCGTTGCACTCTCTTACTGATTGCCGCAGGCCCTTTGGGAAAAACGTCTTCAAAGGTACCATGCCTAAGACCACTCGTTTGCAGGCTATCGACCACCGCTTTTCTTTCTGTGTCGACACAAATGAAATAGCCAAATGAAATGTTCAGTGTCGATGATATCATCACAGAAGGCATACAGAGGGGAAGTTAAACATCCAGTCTTGCATAACCAAGCCGGGGTGTATACGCGGAGTCGGTTCAGATCCGGTACAACAGCGTTGCTTCCTCGCGAGTAAATCCATGGATAACACATGCTTGGTGTGAAGTCTTGGGGATCACCTTGATAGTGATTGCGGGTTGCATCCTTAGAGCTCCGAACAATGTTTGGTGCTTTCACTTTTGGGACACATGTCAGCGCTAGGCGTACAGGAGCGTCAGCTATTTCGTTTCCTTCAATTCCTACAAGGGATGAGATCCACTGAAATTTTACGCTGAATACCTTGCTCATTTGATCTTTAACGAATGCCTTAGATTGCCTTGTAAACTTCTCTCGAAGTAGGCCACGATGTAATTGTTCTAATGCTGACTTTGAGTCCGTCAGCACCACGACATCTCGTGCAGAATAGGCTCGTAGTTTTCGCAAAGCCGCGGTAATTGCGGCGTTTTTCGCTGTTGTAGACGAAATTACGTGATCCAGGCGGCCAGACCATGACACATCAAGGGAGGGTATGCAGAATTCTGCTGCGCAGCTGTTTGTGCAGACACCGACCCGTCTGTGTACACTTGTAGGTGGCTTTGATGCGATGTGCTGATGTGGCCCGATAGAAGAAAATTTGCTTCGTCAGTAGGAATGGTGCGTTTTGCCCGTAGCGGGGGTGCACTGAGGCTGCAGGTAAGTTACGTCCGGAAAAGGCCATGGCGGGCCGAGACGACTCCGCTTAGGCCATACCAATCCTAAAAATTGGAAGGTAATACTCGTAGTTGTAGCGGCATTATTAATCGAAGTAAGCGTAAGCTGACCAAGTAAAAACGAACTGTTGTGATGGGGTCTTCTGTTTGAATCCTGTCATTAGACAATTTCATGTATGTTTATTAATTACAGTCAACGTCTTCCATAGCGACTTTACCACCACTTTTCCGCATCGGGTATGTCTGAAACCTCTTTCCAGGTAGTGCACAGCCGCGCCAATTACAACACTTTAGGTTTGAGCTCTGTTATTGCTTTACAAGTTTAATATTTAAGTTTGAGAACATTTAGGATAAAAGGCACGCGCTGTCGGTGTTTTTTTTTTCATGTTATTTGTTTGTGGGCTGCCATTCTCAAAATTCTGAAGAATAATTTTGTCATGACTGTAAGACCTGGTATGGGCAACTGTAGTGTTAGAATGGTGTGTCAATATAACCCGCCTATACCACTTGTCATGTACCAAGGCGTGACGTATTGGATACATATACCTAAATATATACTGAGCCTCACGGCGACACAAATGCCAAATTTCCTTGGATTGTCCATATAATTATTATCGCAGAAAATTTATCTTCCTTGCAAGAGGGTCACCAATGATATGTATTTGGTATGTTGCTATGTTGCTTACAAAATTGTTTACTTACAAAGTTTGTATGCTTGCTTCTCATTTCGTAAAACGTAGCAAAACTTTCCCATCTTTGTGGTGGGGCTCGGCACCGACTAAAACTTCTAAAGCAATTATTCGGAACCTTTTCACCGATCAGTAATTCGACTACAACTATTTGTGAATTTACGCCGTGAGCCATTAAATCGGCTGTTTATTTTTGTACGTAAACTTCGAAGAACGAAGGAACCACGCTATATGTATAGACAGATGCCAAATAGTATCCCATCAGCGACACCTTGCTGGATTGACCATTATATCAAGCGTATCAATCTCGTGCCGACGTAATCATACGGCAAGCTGCCGTGAAGGTATTCACTTGACAACTTTCTCTGCTTGCTTGAAGTGCCGTGCACTTGTGCAAATTTTGATCCGACTCATGGGAGACATGTAGACGTGCGCAGCCTAATTCTTATATAGCATTGTAGCTCAGTCTGTGGTCCGCTATCTTGATGTTGTGCGAGCGAAGTGGTTACGTCGGTTCCCGCGGTTGCCTGTTATTGGTCGTGTGGCCTCAAGTGACTAATCGTAATATTACGACGTTTTATTTTCCATTTATTATCTTCTGCTGCATTCGTTGTAATTTCAGATCATATGTTTGTAAAAACTGTGACCATTTCTAATACTCACACTTGCCCATTTTTTAAATATGTTTTTTAGAAGGATTGAATACGCATATGTTTGAGTGATAACTGAACTCTTGTTTCTAGTAGTTCCTTCTTTTAATAAATTGTTTTTTTTTTTGTTTCAGTGATTTCATGCTGTTCGCGTTGTAAATTTAAATTTGCATAAGTTTCTAACTTACACTATCTAATGTATGTTGTGTCATGTGTTATTATCATATTCTTGTTATAATTTGTTGTGTTGCTTGCTTTCATTTTGTATCATTGCACCTTCTCTATATATTCTGCAAAATGAAATACTTATTTAATTGTACTACCATGCCGAAGTTGCGCATATATATATATATATATATATATATATATATATATATATATATATATATATATATATATGTGTGTGTGTGTGTGTGTGTGTGTGTGTGTGTGTGTGTGTGTGTGTGTGTGTGTGTGTGTGTGTGTGTGTGTGTTATTTTAGAAAGTCCTCCTGGCAATTTCATAACCGTGGAATCTCCGAACGTAATCAGCTTCCTTAATTCTATTATGAGGTACATAAGAAGTCAATAAACCTTCAACTTGAAAACAAGTTAGCTGCGAATAAAGCATTAGTCAATTTGTCAGAAAGGCAATCAATTAATTGGCCAGCCTTAGTTTGTGGAACGTCACAATTTTACGCTATATAAAAATGACACGTTGGGACTTAGGAAAAGACGACGCCAACAAAACAGAGTGGCAGCCTACCATGCGGTCTGTATCAGCGAAGGGTACCAGAAACCTGCTGTTTTTCTTTTTCTGGTTCTTTTCATGTTGCCATTACAGCGAACGTAACTGCTCAGTACTGCCTCGAGTTTTTCATTTCCTCAGGATTGACTCGTCGTGCCACAGCTGATGATGTTGCCTTGGAATTTACCCACGCATTCCCGGAAGCGTGGTTTTACAAGACAATATTTCCAGTGCACCTTGTCCTTTCCAAACTTTAGTGCAGGCAACCAGCGTGATCAACAAGCAACCTTATTTTAATTTTATGTGGACAATAACGGTGACAAACTACGTCACTTAATTAATCAATTAAAGACTGGCGTGCCCTCAATTGGGTTTCCGTTTCTGAGTGGTTGCGAAATAATAATTAGAGGTTAGATATATCAAAGTAGCTCCAGACTTTGAATCTTTTAACAAGCGATAATTTTGTCTCACTTTTCTCAGTACTTCAACGGATGCCCAGGATCACTGCCGTCTTGTCGACTGCTATAACGCACACCCTCCGCATGAGGAACGCAACCCGCATCAAACCGGTGAAAACGACCGGGCGGTTTATGGAGCCCTGACTGTTTATTGCCACAGAGCATCAATAAACCAGGTCCAACGTGGGACGAAGTGCCATTCTGGGACGCAGACAATCACACGCCTGACTGAGCTGGCCTCATTCTTGAAGAGTCTTTGTCGCCGTACGAACGCACGTTTTATGTACGTGCAATATTCTGTCTTTATAGGATCTCTTCTCGAACGCCAAGATGACTGTTCCCATGCAGTCGGCGACCGGAAATACTCTAAACAGCCGGTTCGTGTATCGTGCAAAAGAACGGCTATGCCAAATGCGCCGGCCCTAACTCGCACCGCGTATGGTAGCTGATATCGACAGGAGTGCTTCGTCCAAAATTCCTTTCCGATAGCCTCATTTTATTTATTTCCCCTGTGCGTACTTCATTACTACTCGTCATAATTCTTTTACTTTTCCATATCGCATTACAGAGGTCAGCCGTAGTGCTTTGTCTAACGCGGTACTCGGTTTCATTATTTCTCTGTAAATACGTAATTCGTTATTTCTCTGTAAATACGGCTTTTCCTCATAAATCGGCATGTTGGGAAGCAGACCCTTTTACAGAAAAAAATATGAACCTCGCGTTAGCAATTATAAGGGCACTCAAAAAATAGCAATTATATGGACACTCAAAAGCAGATTTCTGCCGTCGGCGTCGCCGTCGCCGTCGCCGTGAGGTTCCGTATGACGTCATTTGGAGATGAAATCGTCGCCGCGCGCCGAACGCTGTATGTGCGAGTGAAAGGGCGCGAGGGGCGCGTCTTTCACGGGGAGTGAACGCACGGCGGAGAACAAACGCGCGTTCTGCGCCGTGCTCGCTTAAGGGCTGCAGAAGTAGGCGTCTCTTTTCTCCTTTACAATCACCATATATGTAGAGCAAACGCGCCTTCTTCGGACGCGCGAGAGGCCGTGGGGGAGGGGGAGGGAAGGGAGGCGACGTTTAGCTGCGGCACCAAGTGCCTATTTATATCAGAGGCTCCAGCAACAGTCACCAACGCCGCACGCATTTTGAGCTAACGCGGGCAAAACGCCGATGGCGTCGACAACAGTTCTGCGTGTTGTTGCTACCAAAGCCGCTCACCTTACTTCGTATGACATTGCTGTGTTGCTATCGCATTCATTGCTTCGCCCTTAGGGCGAAACTGTGACATTTTTAAGTTGCTGCTATTTGAAAAACAGGCCCATTTGTCCTCGATGGCAGTAAACAGGTTCTCTGATGCGTTCGAAAACGCAAGTTCAGTGGATGGTTCACGTTTGTGGTGAACAACCCTTCACAACCCACCAAAATGTCGGTACCCATTAACTATTCGTCAATTTTGTGTGACAGCATACGGGCTGCTCCATTGTACTACAAAGGATTCTCAGAATGTTGAACTGAAGGAGGGCGGCTCCACCATAATAATAGAAACAGATAATTATAGGGGAGGTTCTGTGAACCTGTTGAAAGCAGTGTAGCCAGTAAGAGATGTTTGTGATGTCATGGTGTCATAGTGAACACAAACTAGTGAGGCGTTCTGCCGGCGAAAACGCAACACAGTGGGCACTAAGGTTAAATGCAGGCACTCCAGCTGTCGAGAAAAAAAGTATCGGTACCTAGGACCACAAAAAGAAAAATCTTTTTTCTGCTATTTATCACAGATTTATTACACACCCAAGCAGTGGCATAACCACGTCACGGCCCAATTCCATAGTTTTTATGACCCAAACTAAGCTATAGTAACAAAAAATACGGTCTCTGCGCAGGCATTTTAAATGCTATCAGTGTGAACGAGCCCTTTATGATGACGCAATGAAGCCTTTGCGTGCACTCTCATGTGTTAGCCACTGTAAAGTAAGAGCAAATATTCCCGCTTTGCATATCCTGCATCTACAGTTTTTGTTTCTTGGAATGTATTTGTCGCAACTGGATTCAACATTAAAGAAGAAAGTTGGGCTAGATGGTAATGATGCACATGGTGTGACGTAGTTACTAGCCCTCTATCCTGCCCCCACCTTTTTTCCGTTAGTCTTGTTCGCGCTAGTAACTGTGTCACATCATCTAGATTCAACATCCCATACACAACAAGTAAAAATTTTATAAATCAGGTCATCGTCCACTTTGAAGAGTGCTTTCAAAGGAGCGCATCTGAAATTCCATACTATACCTATGGTAAGAACAGTATGCCCCATATACCCTAAGACTTCGTCAACAAACGTCCTGGCCAAAAAGAAATGAAAGAATAAAAGAACATGAAGGTGTTTACATTCGAATCCGGGTCGCCATTGAGCGGCGTCCCCATTTTGTAATACGAAGCAACATCGGAACCAGCACAGGCGTCGTCTCGCCTGAAAAGTTCTCAGGGCCATTTGACCTGAATAACTATGCAAACAGCGTGTGACGGTGGCGCGTTTCACCTATCTTCTATCATAGCCACAACAGCTCTTATTGGTTCGTCGCTTCTTGATTTCGAATTGCGAAATGAATAAAACGTCCATGGAAAGGGAAGATGCTCTCGCATTTGAAAGTAACTTGACACAAGGTGCGTGTGGCTCAGAGATGTCATCTGAAATCATACTTTAAAGCAACTTCCGTGAACAAAAACACGGTTAATGTAAAATTGAATAGACATGACATTCATTTTTATAGTTGGGACAACTGGAATGTCTTTTCACGAAACGATAGTCCCAAAGGGGGGCCAATTGAGTCTGATATTAGGTAAAATATAGCGTGCGCTATTAGGTCGCCTCCCAAGATAAGCTCACCACGTAAATGTTGCTGGTTTGACATGCTCAAGAAACGTCTAGAATTTGAAGCCTCCGTAAGCTTAACATTATTCAGTGTACATTTCTAGAAGAAAGAAACATGACTGCGCTGCACCTGTACATACGGGAATGTAAGTAGGCCATTCAAATTTGTTTCATGCTGTTTGCGTGGGGAGGGGGAGGGGATTTGTGGAGTGGTTACGAAAAACTGATATGGGCTTCTGAAAAGGAAGAATGGCTTGATATCAACACATTTTTGCCCTGCGAAACTCTGAATTGACAAGCTAATCGCCTGGCATATTATGGCAGCCTGTAGATGATCAGTATTGTAGAAATTACCATAATTTTTGCACTTGAATGTATGTTTCCTTGGGAGTTTATTAGTGTTGACTTTCGTTGGAAACTGTGAGTCCTAAGTATTGTTTACTAAGTCAGAGATGCTGTTACGCCGGCATGTTCTTGTCGGCTGACTACACATGACGTCAAGCTTGGGCTTTGTCTAGCTTAAGGAGTGGGAAATTTCGGCGCTCAGATTCGATATGTCGCGAAATCACAAGAGGCTGAAAGGGGTACAGTCTGAGTCACATGACATCTGCGCGCGAGTGCCACACGTTCCACGATGGGTCCTGTTGGTTTCATCAGCTCCAGCACTTTTGCTCAACTTACAAGAATTTCGAAGCCAAAGCTGAGGGAAATGAGTGCATTCGGCAGAATATGCAGGAACTTCACTGGTTCCAAAAGTATTCTCGCTTTATTCAAGCTTTACGGATAAAAAAAAAGTGATCCATTTCGTCTCTGCTTGGCATAAGTCACTTTTCCTACATAAAAAAAAGAAAAAATGCTTTTTCTTTTTGTCTTTTTTGAGGCAGTTTTCGTTTCACCTTTCTACGTGTCACTGCACATAATTCAATGCGTGTTTTCGAAATTCGGGGCGCACCAATGTCAAAGAGGTTTTATGGTAACTACAATGAAAATGCAGAAGATGGTGTGCCCTTGTGTTAATGTTTGCAGGAAAAGCGCCCGTTTTGCTGCTTTAAAGGAAGATGGTGCGTAGGCCTCTAGGCAGCGTCGAATACGTGTGGCTTTCCTTTTTTTTTTTTTTTTTGCAGGAGCTGAGATACGTACGCTACCTCCGTCGCCCACTTTCATGAGTTTTATGGACAAGATTAGCCCTGTGAGTGTTAGCCAGCCCCACTCACGGCCAAATAAAAATTAAATTATGGGGTTTTACATGCCAAAACCACGATCTGATTATGAGGCACGCCGTAGGGGGAGGGGGGGGGGGGGGGTCCGGAAATTTAGACCACCTGGGGTTCTTTAACATGCACCTAAATCTAAGTAGACGGGTGTTTTCGCATTTCGCCCCTATCTAAATACGACCACCGTGGCCGGGATTACTCACGGCCAAAGTGATGGACGCGGAACTGATGCGAAATCAAAAGAAACGAACAAAAAAGATTAGAAAGCGATTTCAGCGGCTTATTCAAGGCCAGGACATTAGGCGCAGCAATCTCAACAAAGTGCGCTTTAATTTGCGCAGCTTGTTACTACAACCACTGTCTTGTTCTGTGTGAAGTAGAAGATACGTGTTCTATACCGAAGGTTCAGGATGAGATAGTAAGCATCGGCTGTGCGTCGTTCGTAGTGTGAATCTCTTCGATAGAGTGAAACGGAAGTTGATCAGTGGTGGCACCTGCGAGGCCTTGTACTTAGTTGTTACGCAAGTGCCTGATGAAGAGCGTACATCGGACAAAGAGGACCCAAAATGTGATCTCTTATCTCGCGGCGAGAGAGCTAGGCACAACACTCCCAATTCTCTGTGCCCTTGTATCCAATACCGGAGAAAACAAGAAACGGGGTGGCGCAGTCTTCCAGGCTTGTCGCACCAACACCACCTCTTTCAGTGCTCCGTAAACCAATGAAAACACGAAGCCAAGGAAGAACAAGACTGTCGTCAAAGCAAACGCTTTTTTTGTTTTTCCAGCAAGGAAAACACAAGCCGACAAACGTTGATGTGTTTCACATACAAGACGAGTTTTCTTCGACGGTGTTCGAAATCTGGCGTTTTCGAAAACGAAACAAGCAAGAGAACTGATGTGCCAATGTGAACACCACTCAAACAAGGCGAAAGGTCGTGACAGATAGCAAAGAATATTTCATCCTTCTTATCCTTTCACTCGGAGCAGGATAAAGTGATTGGATCGAACAACTTTGACCCACTTTCTTCGTAGATTTTTCTCTTTTTTTTTACTGTTTGGAATTTTTTAGCACTCAACGTTCCTGAGGTCTTCACAGCAGTCACCGATCCGCGTCAGACACATCGGCTTCTGAAGCCGAAAAGACAGTTGGTCGCCGTATGCCAAGTTTTGCTAAAGTTTGCCCCGTGAATCGACCAGGACATTTCTGAACACCCGAGTCTCAGATTCTCTAAATTTTTAGAAAACTTTCTTCACTATCGTCCGACTGGTCATTGTAAAAACAAAAAGAACTTGCGTATGCGAACTACCCAGAACATGGGTTCACAGATTCCCGAAGCATCGCTTCACGAGCACAACTTTACCAACATAGAAAAGATATTGCATATACGAAATCACATCATGTAAAGATATTATCTTCCTTGCCTACCTAGATGCCTCCATTAGGTTATCAAACAATCAGACCAATAAAGCAGCTGAAAGCCATAATACAGCTCTTAGACGATAACCAATGACCTTGCAGTGACGCCCCAAATGATAGCAACACAGGGGATGAGAAGGGTGTATCACACTCACTCGAGGTAGTGTGCAGGCAGTGACGATCGACTCAGGCAGCAAAGGCGCTGGCGCACGAAAAAAAAAGGACAATCGCTTCCGGGTACTTATAGATGCAGCATAGATTAGAAAGGGATAATGAAACACCCTGCGCAAATTCAAATGAAGCGGTATCTGGGGAGTCGGCAATAAAGTCATGCGAGAACTTCACTGCGGCGGGCTGAACCGAGGCTGTTTTGACAATTAGAACGGATGTGCATTAAATCGTACTTTGCCACAACATTGTGTTCAGGCTTTCTGAGCAGAGGTACCTACGAGACCACTCAATTGTAAGCTGCGCCAGTGAATAATTCCCTTTACTGACCCAGATAATACCGAATAAGTCAGGAGTCAGCCATTTCTTTCGTTATTATTCCAGTGCGGCCACACATCGCGACAAGGCGAACTTCTGCATGCACTGTCATCAAAGAAACAAAGATGCCGGACAGGATTGATTTTCTGGATTTCAGAGGGCCGAGCATAGAGGGATAGTTTATAACAACCAGAGCCTTTCAGTGTATTGAGCGAATTTTATTGCCGCGGATGCTACTTATAACATTGGAGTGTGGCCTATAAGCCAAAGAAAATAGCTCCAGTGTTAACTCTGGTGTGTAAATTTCGGTGTTGGTCTCTTCTTCCTGCGAGGCATCTGCGGCACAAGAGATAAGTCATTTTTCATTAAAGTGGAAAAGTGCTCCTCTAATAACCCTTCCAGGAGCTGCCATGGGAGCATCTTTGCATATCGGTGCTCATGTGATGATATTCTATGTCCAGCACAGATAACGGAACGAGATGGCAGCAATAGAAGAAAAATTACTTTCGTAGCACCAGGCAATGACTGAGCAAACATCCCCTGAAGTGTAGTCCTTGGCCAAGAAGGACAGAGCAACAAGTTGGGCTCAGTAACAAATTACGCAGTGTATCAAATTGGGCTTTGTAAAAGCTGCCTGAGATCCGTTTAATGTTGATCCCCATTCACGCAGAAAAAGCCGACCCCATTAAAAAACATGACTGACAGAACACCGGTACCCAAGTACAAAACATAATTCCCAACATGTGCTGTGATACCTCGACGAGCGTAATACCCACAGCTTCAGCATTGCAAGAGGCATTCACCGATAAAACGCCGAGCCTGAAGCTGATATCCGAATTCTAATAACGCTCGCACATCATACGTGGACTAAAATATAAAAAGCTCTCCGCCGTGGAGGCAAATTTTTTTTATGAACCTTCGTAGTACGGCAGTCTCTCTTTTACCATTTGAAATAGCTGCAACAACGTGAGGACGTTAATTCCATTATTTGCTGATGCGTTGGCCCTGACAACGAGTCGCTACACAGATACGAGGCGAGTGTCAAAACGTCGCAATGGGCTGCTCTCATGTGACTACTTACTGTGTCGTGAGTATCCTCCTGGAAAATGAAGCCGAAACTGTCTGCAGAAAGGCTGTCCTATTAAATTATGTATTATGAGGCTTGTCACTACGTTTCTTGAGGTTTAGAGTGTGTAGGGCCTTCATTACACGCAAGGAAAGGAATAGTCGAAAATATCGTGCCAGTACCCCTCTAAACAGTGTTCAGTACACTTTTTTTTTGCGCTCACGAGGGTTTCGACCGGAATTCAGGGTGCAGGCTCCTTTCCCAAGCGTATCACCTCTGGAGGAATGTGGGTGCCCGGCGGCGGTGGGAATCGAACCCACAACCTCCCGCAGCCGAGGCGGGTGCTCTACCACTTGGCCACGGTTCCAGTGTGATTTAGCAGTACCTCTGGCACCCAGATGATTCTTTTATTGCGATAGCAGTTATATTACCACTCCTAGCAGATTTCGGCGATCGTCGTCGCCGTCGCTGTGAGGTTGCGTATAAAGTCCAATGGCGATAAAATCGTCGCCGCGCGCCGTACGCTGTATGTGCGAGTGAAAGCGCGCGAGGGACGCGCGCTTTCACGCAGAGCAAATGCACGACGGAGAGCAAATGCGACGTCTTCTGTCGCGTGAAAGGCCGTGGGGGGACGGGAGGGAGGGAGGGAGGGGAGGCGACGTTTGGCTTCGGCACCAAATTCGTATCTTGCGACCGGGTGCAAGGGGAGCTGGTGACCCAATCTCTCACGCAAAAGGAGGAAAGTGCCAAGACGGCGCAGGAGGGAGGGCGTGCGGCTTCTACTCGGCCAGCAACTGCGTACTTGTACTTTGCGCGGCTGCGGACTGTCGCGTGCACCGTATCTTTAAATCGATCTCCACACGCTCTTACCTTTGTATACGATGTGCTTTCGCCGCTCAGTTTCCGTTGAAGCGATAGAGCGCACGAACCTTCGCTCGCTGCAGCCGCGCTTGCTCACGCCAGCGTTTTGACAGTGGTTGTCTGCGGGCATCAAGTGTGATCTATTCATGTTTGCTTGTGCGCGCTGACACCATGCTTGTTAATACAGTTAGCAAGCGAATGTCCCTAAGTTTATGCAGCCGATAAAGCTGCTATCCCTACTCCGTATAGCTCTCTACCAATTTGCTATCGCAATTGATGCCCCGCCTTTCTGGCGAATCTGTGACATTTTTTGGCGCACTACTTGAATGCGACTCCTGATATCAAGATGTACTGCAAAGTCAACCGACATGGCATAAGAACAAATTACCCAGAACGTAGAGAACGTTCTTCGATAACTACGAGTACTTTATACGACAGTGCAGTAATCACTCAAAAAAGTTCCACCAAAAGTTTAAGAAATGTCTAGCTTTTTTTTGCGGTAGCAACTTTACTAATTGCTCATGTTTTAGATATCCCGTATTCCTCAGAAAGCAATTAAGTTCAAGGCATACTCCAGTGCTCCGGTGAATTTTGAAGTAACCTATTAGGTAAACTCATAGTCCGACCATCAGGGCAAGGAGCAACAGCAGGCACAGTATTCAATTTTCGATCATTCTCAGGACGAAATACCAGCAGGGTTCGGTACCACATAAAATATAAATATCAAAATTATGACAGGAGCAAGCATGGCTATAAGCCTTGCACATATGCTCATAGAAAGGATTAAGGCTTAGGTCTGTTGTCGGGTTGTGAGGCATAACTAAAACTGGTTAGGCCCGTAATACCTATTTCGCAAAGCTGTCGTAAGCTTACATGTAAACGCAGGCGACTTGCAATATGACGAATCTGTTGGACATAAGTTCAATAGGAGCTATTTTCGAGCAACTTCTCGCTTTCTGTATTATATTTTGCAATTTTAACATTCTATTGCACGTAACGTTCCCAAGTGCATGACTTTCGTCATTCTGAGCCATCATATTGTTACGTTGTAGTGGCGCTGAAGAATAAGAGTGTGGCAAAACTGTGTCACGAAACCAACTCTTTATTGGGCAAAGTTGTGCCCACAAAGCAACTAACGCTCAAGCACGATACCGGCGAGTACAGGCGGCGATCGTCCTAATCTGATCTAGGGGTCAAGCGCGTTAACACCGTCGCCGCGCGCCCTACGCTGTACGGGCGAGTGAAAGCGTGCGAATGGGTCCGACGATATGGCTCAACCTTGCCCGCGCGAAAGGGAGGAAAGCGGGAAGGAAGTACGCCGCCTTTCGCCGCGCGCGAGGCATACAACTTTGCGAAGCATGGGGAGGAGAGTGGGGGCGGCATTTTACTCCAACTACAACTGCGTATGTGGCGGCTGCGCGCGGTCACGCGACCGTATCTTGCGAGTGATCTCCGTTGTGGGCACAGCCTAGGTGCGTCGGCTCGTAGCTTTTTTGCGCGTGCTGTGTCCTTGGCACTCAGTTTGCCTTGAAGATACAAACAACAGCTCGAAGGTCACTTCACTCGCAGCTGCTGCCGCGTTTCCTAAAATTAAAAATTAAATTATGGGGTTTTACGTGCCAAAACCACCATTTGATTATGAGGCACGCCGTAGTAGGGGACTCCGGATTAATTTGGACCACCCGGGGTTTCTTTGACGTGCACCTAAACCTAAGAAAACTGGCGTTTTCTGCATTTCGTCCCCATCGAAATGCGGCCGCCATGGCCGGGATTCGACCCCGCGACTTCGTGCTCAGCAGCCCAACACAATAACCACTGAGCAACCACGGCGGGTGCTGCGTTTCCTCACGCCAGCGTTTTGACAGCGAGTGCGCGCGGTCATCGAGTGTGATGTGCTCATGTTTGCTGTGTGCGATGACACTATGCTTGTTAATTTAGTTAGCAAGCGGATGTTTTTAAGTCGACACGACCGATAAGTAAAAGTACTATCCTTACTTCGTATGGCTTTCGGCTAATTTGCTATCGCATCGGTGCTTCGCCTTTCGGAAGAAACTGGGACATTATTTTTTTTTTCTTATTCGGACAATATTTACAAAACCACAAGTGTGAATATTGCCAAGTGCCTGAAGCTCTACAGCACACGTTTCGGGTCTTTCATGTCTGCGTGCGGGAGCAGTGCAGGTGCTGACCTCTACGCTAGCAAGCATCGGGAGGCAAACGCTATGATATGTGCTATTTTGGAGATGGTGCGTGACCAAACGGCAGCAAAAACAGCTACGAGTGCTGTTCTGGACTATTTTCGGAGCACTGGGCTGGACTCCAGGCTTTGAGGCAACAACTGTGCTATGCGTTTATTGAGTATGATCATCCGTTCTTCCTGCCCTCATCATCTTTCAACACTCTTTTGCGTCTCTTTCCCTCCTTCTTCTGTGTAATATTAAAAGCAAGAGCATGCTAGCTCATACCGACTTCTCCGTCTCGATAGTTATTCTAATAAAATGAAATAATGAATGAATGAATGATGGATGAAAAAACTTTATTAAGGTCCATTGGGCTTCAGCCTCGATCAAGACTACTGTAGCCAACCGATAAACCAGATGAGCGGATGCATGTTGCGTTAAATTTATGAAAATCTCCTTCTCCGGCTCTTTACGACTTCTACTTCTCACATTTCTTCCTGTTTCCCCAAATCCCCCTAATGCCTTCTATGATTGTTTTTCTTTGAAAGTATCTTCATTAACTATGCCCACTTTGTACTCTAGTATGACAAGTTACAAACTTACCTAAATTTCTGAATTATTCATGCACTTGCTTTTCGTCGTTGTTTTTTTTTCTTACTTTTTCGTCTGTCCTGCATCATTTTCTATTCTGTCAAGGCGGTGGCCCTTCGAAGCTGCAAAGAAGCCTCCGTCATTTACTCGGACTCAAGAACAGCCATCAGAACCTTCTCGGCGGCCCTCGTCTCTAGGAAAGCAGCTACGGTGGTCAACAAAATCTTCCAAGAAACGGGAGGAGATAACCTCACGTCCCCACACATCACATGGTTCCCGGCCCACATGGGCAACATTTCCGGACCTCCTGACTGTAATCCGAATGAGCGGGCACACCAACTGGCGCGAGAACTCACATTCCGCGTCTGCGGTCCGCCCCCTCGCTTCAACCCAGCCTGGAGGGATTTAGACAACAAATACCCGCTTGTATCATACCACGAAATCACTTCAAATCATAGGTTAGTACGAAGAATTTTAACACGAAAGTGTTTTATGCCGGGGTTCACCAAGACTTCACTGACGTATTTCCGTCACGGAAATACGTCACGGAAATACGTCATAGAACATAATACAAAGAAAGAAACCAGAAGAAAAAGTTCCACAAACATGCAAAATTTGGAAATCGAACCCACGACCTGTCGGTCCGCGACGATAGATCGCCGAGCGTTTAACCCATTGCGCCACAAACGCATTTGCAGAGAGCTACACAGACGCGCCTTATATATCTAACACTCCTCCGTGTACCCGCGCTCTTGCTCGGGGCGGTGCCGCCGCCTACGAGCAGAAAAGAGAAGTACTGCATTATGACACTAACGCGCACCGACAGTGAACGCTTCGGTGGTCTCAGCACTACGACGCCTCGATGCCAGCATTCGAAGGGACGCTGGCATCAAGAAGCACTACCAACGCCACCGGCGTTCACCGTACTCAGCACAGCGGAGCGTGGCCTCCGCAATTAGCTCTGAAAATGTTTCTGAAGTTGATCGCGGAGGCTGCAATTACGACGCGCTGTACGCGCTGATTTGACTCGGTGACGATTCAGTTACGTGCTTTGTCTTGCGCGTTGTATTAGTGTGTCAGTTACGTGCTTCGCCTTTCGCGTTGTGCTAGCGTGTGCAGCGTAGTGCAGCTTCCATATGCACGACGGTTGCTCATGGTCATCGACGTTGGTAGTCGTGATGGAGGAGACGTGCCACCAGGCGTCAGCGTGGGTGCATCAACGCCTAAGGGCGCTTTAGCCACAAAACACCAATAGACATTATATATCAATGTGCAATAAACATTACACTACTTCTGTGAAGACACGTTTCACTTTCGTGTTCTATACCGATTCCTATATAAGAGGGATCAACCACATTTTTTTCCTCCTCCTCACCAAAACCTCAAGAAAGCACAGGCCGTCACTTACAGACAGTTGCAGACTAGGACATACATCACACCAACAACACTAAGCAGGATCAATCCTGACTTTCCTACTGCATGCCCACACTGCGGACACGAATACAACAACTTCGAACACATGCTCTGGCTGTGCCCTGCCAACGCGGGCACGGACTTTCCTGACCAGTCCTCCTGGGACTCAGCGCTCAGAAGTACAGAGCTCATCGCTCAGCTCAAGGCTGTCCAGAGGGCCCGGGCCGTCGCCGAAGGACTATGTCTACCGGCCCCGACCTGGGTGGAGCCACCGGATAGATTGGCGGGGCCTCCGGCCCCGCTTTAATTCTTTCTCCTCAGGACTTAAATAAAGTTCGTACTCACTCACTCAAGGCGGTTGATTCTTACCCAATTCTCCTTAGTGGGCAACTACCATTGCTTGGAAACAAGAAGAAGAAGCGCGAAGAAGGCCTGTTCTGAGATGGTCGCTGACTGATTTAGGCTCTTCTCGGTGTTTGTGACGGGAAAACAAAAAGATGGATGGTGAGTTCGCTTTTCCTTTGCCAAACCATAAGTCGTCACCATGCTCCCTTGGCTTAATGGGACCTTTTTTTTTCTTTTTTTTTTTCCACAGATAACTCTTTCTTTCTGCTTTGTGGTCGCGGTACTGTTAGGGGTTGAAATGTTAGTAGTGCGGTCTCAGCGTCATTCGAAGCAGAAGTAACTTTTTTTAGTAGTACCAATAGTAGTAGCTCTTATTATTATTATTATTAGTAGTAGTAGTAGTAGTAGTAGTAGTAGTAGTAGTAGTATCCCTAGTATTAGTAGTAACGTAGTTGTAGTTGTTGATGTAGTTGCGTTGTCCAGAAAATATTATTATAATTGTGGCACCAAATACTAACATCATGTGACTGGTTCTTTCAGACCGATCTAGACCGCAAGCGTCGAGACACACAGGTAAGAGTACTGCGCAAATCCCACGTCGTCAATTAAATACGTGAAATAGTATACGTACATACTTCGCTGTTAGACTCTTGGGCGGAAATGGGCCTTGTTTCTTCTCTTTCCTCATATTTCTTTTTTTCTTTCCCCCTTTTCTCGCTCCTATACTCGTTTACAAATATTTGTGTTAGTGTTAACAGAGATCTTAAAAAGAGAGCTTACATTAAATAACGTCTTTTTTGAAGGCAAGATCTTCTTTGGCGACCTCTAATTTATTTGGGGTTCGTGGCATCTGGGTATCCGGCCACTTTCGTCTCGTCAAATCAGATGATTTGAGGCCTTCAAGTGCACGTAGGACAACGAAAAAGGCCCCAAAATATAGCTTGGAAAAAAAAAGTACGCACCAAGTCAGAGCACGGTGGCATAGAGCTGTGCAGGGAGCACTAATAATGCGTAATCAGCGCAAAAAGGGCCGTAATAAAACCAAGGTGCACTCGTTCAAACTGCACGCGCCTAAAACCAGAGCCGGAGGTGTGACTTTAACTAAATAAAAGTGCGGACTAATCCCGGTGACAGTGCATTCTAATGGTGTGGGCAGATACCAAAGGTGGTGTATTGTAAATAAGAAACCACATGGTACACTACAGCGCCCAAGAATACCATGTCTGTTTTCGATGTCAAACGCCTTTGACTTGTCCTTTTCTTATACAGGGTGTTTCAAGTAACTTGGGACAAACTTTATAATTATGCCAATTCAACGTAACTGGACCAAACCAAGTTATTGATGCTTGTCGTCGCTTGGAGGTACTCAGATTATTTTTTGCTGGTCTTAATTAATTAATCAACTTCTCAATTATTATAATTAGATGAAGAGTGTGAATAGGAAAATTGTAGAGCAACATGAAATTCTCCCGATGCAGCTTTCTGTTGCTCAATACGGGCTACATAAAAGCGCTTTACCAAGCGTGAGAGAAGGCCGCGAATACTAGCAATACTGCCGGGCACTGGCCGCTCGAGGCACTTTGCTTGTATTCGCGGCCTTCTTTCACGCTCGGAAAAGCGCTTTTATGTAGCACGTATCGAGCAACAGAAAGCTGTATCGAAAGTTTGAACAGCGGAGCTGTTTAAGTTCTTAGTTAGGCCGCGTAGTGCAAACAAAAAACTGCTCCTAGTGATGACGTCACCACGCGTTGCCTAGCAACCACCTCGCGGAGTGGCATGTGCTTCTCCTCTCCGTGCCGTGCACATGTTGCCTTGAAATGGGACCTTAAGGAAAGGGAAGGAGAGCATGCGCGTGGCGCGCGATATGCTCGGGAGAGAAAAAAGAGAAAATGAGAGCGACAGAGAGAGAGAGAGAGAGAAAGAAATTGTAGCAGCACCAACTAGGCAACGCGCAGCGCTGCTGCTGACTTCGTCCGCGTTTTCCCGTTTCCCCGCGTTCGCGTTGAACACGCGTAGTGTCCGTGACTGCAGCAGGCGCCGCAGGCGGCGGCTCGGCAGGTTTAGACAAGCCACGCCCCGGCAAGTGTGGAGGCGCAGCTTGGCCGTGACGTCACCGGGGAGATAAAGCGCGGAGCCGCCGCGATGGCGGCAGAACTCTCGTTGACTCTGTGGCAAGTACATGTACCCTTGACATGGGACGACCAAAGAAGATCCGGACACCCGAAGAAGCCGCTAATCTTGAAGCGCGTCGCGTGGCCAAGCGAGAATCTGCGCGTCGGCGGCGAGCCGATTCGGAATACCGTACCTAGCAGCACTTAGCATTTCCTAGGAAAACTTAGCCAAGGCTAGTAAAACCTGGCAGAAAAGCTAGGCCGATCACCAGCTCCACTGTTTACTTCCGCCTTGCACCACTAGTGCAAGCTGCCCACATTTTTTCATGTTCTTCTACAATTTTCTCACTGACACATTTAACTTTAATAATTGAGAAGTCGAATAATTATTTAGACTAATTATGCAATTAGCGGAATGCAAAGAAAATGGAGGACGCTTGGGCTTCGCCTTGTTCGCATACGCCAAGTAGGCTTCATTCACTGCAACACTGAACATGGGAAAGCCAGCTCACAAAATCCAAGCTTACACTGATCCCCTTAAAGTCGGCTTCACTTTTAAACTGAAATGCATTGTCGGAAAGACGTTTTTCAGGGGCAATATAAGTGGTCTTATATTAAAATGTGAAGGCCCTTGCACCATTTAACCAGATAGCGTTTAGGGCCCCGTGTCGCGGAAAATCCGGCGTCGGCAACCGGCGTGTGATCGCGGGTGGCGGAGAAAATCATCCAACCACATCAACCGCGCAGGCGCTCCACGTGGTGCAAGGTTTTGGAGAACAAAAATTGAATTTCTCACAGTGAAAATCGTCAGAAAAATGGTAAAGTACGACTTTACCATTCGGCGTCGGATTCGCCGTCGGATTGTTTACCAATAGGCGTCGGATTGTAATTTGAACGTACGAGAAAACCTCATTCTGCTACGAGGAAACTCAAACACAAACCCCTTTTCCAGCATTTCTACCAGATCTGCGCGCGTCGGGGCAATAGCAAACAATTAATAAAATAATAAAAAAAGGTGCCAGGGCCTTCACATTTTAATATAAGACCACTTATATTGCCCATGGAAAAGCGTATTTCTATCATTGTATTTCAGTTTAAAAGTGAAGCCGATTTTAAGAAGATCAGTGCAAGCTTGGTCCTTATAAGCGGGCTTTCCCATGTTCAGTTTTGCAGTGAATGAAGCCTACTTGCCGTATGCGAACGATGCGATGCGAACGGGTCCCGATAACGCTATCGCGTTCTACTCTTAAAGGCGAAGCTTAAGCGTCCTCCAAGTTTTTTTATAGTTTATTAATTGTTTGCTATTGCCCCCGACGCGCGCAGGTCTGGTAGAAATGCTGGAAAAGGGGTTTGTGTTTGAGTTTCCTCGTAGCAGAATTAGGTTTTCTCGTACATTCAAATTACAGTCCGACGGCGAATCCGACGGCGAATCCGACGCCGAATGGTAAAGTTGAACTTTACCATTTTTCTGACGGATTTCACTGTGAAAAATTCAATTTTTGTTCACCAAAACCTTGCACCAGTACCTTGGTGGGGGCCTGCGCGGTCGATGTGGTTGGATCATTTTCTTCGCCACCCGCGATCACACGCCGCCTGCCGACGCCAGATTTTCTGCGATTTAACGCTATCGCGTTAAAATAATCTCAGTATCTCCAAACAACGGCAAACAACATTAACTTGGTTTGGTCCAGCTACGTTGCATTTGTATATTTATAAAGTTTGGCCCAAGTTAAGTGGAACACCCTGCATATAAAAACAGCATTGCAAGCGACGAGACACAACTGTATCATTTAAGCATAATATTGAATGAAAGAGAAGAAGGAAAAAACTGACGGGCTTAATTTTCGGTAGTCACAACCATATGAAGACAACAGACAATGTAGCCAAGAAAAGCATAGAGTAACTGAAATGTGATTTTAATTGAAATGTAAAAATAATAAGTAAAGGGGTAATTAATATGGAATAAAAACAATTTCCCGCCGGTAGAAATTGAACCCATATCTTTCGCATTACACGTTGGATACTGAAAGGTACTGAATAACGTAAATTGAAGTATTCATTTATAACTAATAAATAATTAGTTAATTCTTTCTTTATTACATAAAGATTGTTTTATATATCGCGAGTGGTAAATAATTCGTGCGTCTACCTTTACAAACGTGCAAAATCCAAACGTGCACTCAGGGCAAAAAATAAAGCGGATCAACGTAGCTTTTATTATTACTTTTTAATAATTTACATGATGACAAATGTTCGATCTTAACAAAACAAAGCGCGAGAAAAACATAGACGAGCAAAGCAAACGACAAACATGAGCACCCATGTTTTTCGTTTCTTTGCTTGTCTACGTTCTTTTTGCGCTTTGTTTTGTTAAGATGGAACAACAGTAACTCACCCAGCTCTCAGTTCTCATGACAAATGTCTCAATTAGAGAATTGAAGCATGTCAGTGTACAAAGCATTTCCACTTCGTGTGTTCCAAACTGCAAGCTCTCAATTATAACTCAAGTCCACCTTATCACAAAGCACTTCACACACAAAATCATTGTGACAATCAGGTGCTGCGAGCAGTTAGTTGCTTGTAGTTGGTAACTGGCACCAGCAGGTGTTCCAGAACTGTAGAATCACCGGTTAATCCTAAAGCAGGGGCCTTAAAAGAAAATCACCAGCACTTGCATG